>NC_057406.1:19476123-19774680 GCF_019320065.1 Cervus canadensis | reverse complement strand
TACTAGTTGCAATTCCCACACAACAAGTGGTAAGGGGTGAGGGGGTTCTCCACACCCTCTCCAGCATTTATTGCTTGTAAGACTTTTTGGATAGCAAGCCATCCTGACTGGATGATGTAATGCGTAACCTCATTGTGGTTTTGATTTGCATTTTCTCTAATAATGAGTTGATGGTTGAGCCACCTTTTCATGTGTTGTTAGCCATTGTTATGTCTCTTGGAGAATGTCTGTTTCAGTTCTCTGCCACATTTTTTGATTTGGGTCATTTAATTTTTCTGGGAATTGAGCTTCAGGGAGTTGGCTTGTATAATTTTTGGATTAATCCTTTGTCTGTTTCTTCATTTGCATATTATTTTCTCCCAATTGGACGGCTTCTTTTCACCCTACTTTATAGTTTCCTTTGTTAGTGGCAAAGCTTTTAAGTTCATTAGGTCCCATTTGTTTAGTTTTGCTTTTATTTCCAATATTCTGGGAGGTGGGTCATAGAGGATCTTGCTGTGATTTATGTCGGAGAGTGTTTTGCCTATGTTCTCCTCTAGGAGTTTTATAGTTTCTGGTCTTACATTTAGATCTTTAATCCATTTTGAGTTTATTTTTGTGTATGGTGTTAGAAAGTGTTCTAGTTTCATTCTTTTACAAGTGGTTGACCAGTTTTCCCAGCACCACTTGTTAAAGAGGTTTTCTTTTTTCCATTGTATATCCTTGCCTCCTTTGTCAAAGATAAGGTGTCCATAGGTGTGTGGATTTATCTCTGGGCTTTCTATTCTGTTCCATTGATCTATATTTCTGTCTTTGTGCCAGTACCATACTGTCTTGATGACTGTGGCTTGTAGTAGATCTGAAGTCAGGAGGTTGCATTTCCCTCAGTTCCATTCTTTCTTTCTCAAGAATTACTTTGGGCTAATTCGAGGTTTTTTGTATTTCCATACAAATTGTGAAATTCTTTGGTCTAGTTCTGTGAAAAATACCGTTGGTAGCTTGATAGGGATTGCATTGAATCTATAGATTGCTTTAGGTAGAATAGCCATTTTGACAATATTAATTCTTCCAATCCATGAACACGGTATGTTTCTCCATCTGTTTGTGTCCTCTTTGATTTCTTTCATCAGTGTTTTATAGTTTTCTATGCATAGGTCCTTTGTTTCTTTAGGTAGATATACTCCTAAGTATTTTATTCTTTTTGTTGCAGTGGTGAATGGTATTGTTTCCTTTAATTTCTCTTCTTTTTTCATTGTTAGTATATAGGATGCCAAGGGATTTCTGTGTGTAATTTTATATCCTGCAACTTTACTATATCATGATATTCTAGGTAAATTTTCTGGAAGAGTCTTTAGGGTTTTCTATGTAGAGGATCATGTCATCTGCAAACAGCGAGAGTTTCACTTCTTTTCCTATCTGGATTCCTTTTACTTCTTTTTCTGCTCTGATTGCTGTGGCCAAACTTCCAACACTATGTTGAATAGTAGTGGTGAGAGTGGGCACCCTTGTCTTGTTCCTGATTTCAGGGGAAATGCTTTCAATTTTTCACCATTGAGGGTAATGCTTGCTGTGGGGTTGTCATATATAGCTTTTATTATGTTGAGGTATGTTCCTTCTATTCCTGCTTTGGAGAGTTTTAATCATAAATGAGTGTTGAATTTTGTCAACGGCTTTCTCTGCATCTATTGAGATAATCATATGGTTTTTATCTTTCAATTTGTTAATGTGGTGTATTACATTGATTGATTTGCGGATATTGAAGAATCCTTGCATTCCTGGATAAAGCCCACTTGGTCGTGGTGTATGATTTTTTTAATATGTTGTTGGATTCTGTTTGCTAGAATTTTGTTAAGGATTTTTGCATCTATGTTCATCAGTGATATTGGCCTGTAGTTTTCTTTTTTTGTGGCATCTTTGTCAGGTTTTGGAATTAGGGTGATGGTGGCCTCATAGAATGAGTTTGGGAGTTTACCTTCTTCTGCAATTTTCTGGAAGAGTTTGAGTAAGATAGGTGTTAGCTCTTTCCTAAATTTTTGGTTAGAATTCAGCTGTGAAGCCATCTGGTCCTGGGCTTTTTGCTGGGAAGATTTCGATTACCAGTTCTCGGATTTCCTTGCTTGTGATGGGTCTGTTAAACTTTTCTATTTCTTCCTGGTTTCAGTATTTGAAGTTATTTACTTTTCTAAGAATTTGTTCCAATTTCATCCCAAGTTGTCCATTTTATTGGCATAGAGCTGCTGGTAGTGTCTCTTATGATCCTTTGTATTTCAGTTGTTGTCTTTGTTGTGATCTCTCCATTTTTCATTTTCTAATTTTGTTTAATTTCGTTCTTCTCTCTTTTTTCTTAATGAGTTCTTGCTAATGGTTTTGTCAATTTTGTTTATTTTTTTCAAAAAACCAGCTTTTAGCTTTGTTGACTTTTGCTATGGTCTCTAGTTTCTTTTGCATTTATTTCTGCCCTAATTTTTAAGATTTCTTTCCTTCTACTAACCCTGGGGTTCTTCATTTCTTCCTTCTCTAGTTGCTTTAGGTGTAGAGTTAGGTTATTTATTTGACTTTTTTCTTGTTTCTTGAGGTAAGCCTGTATTGCTATGAACCTTCCCCTTAGCACTGCTTTTACAGTGTCCCATAGGTTTGGGTTGTTGTGTTTTCATTTTCATTCGTTTCTATGCATATTTTGATTTTTTTTTGATTTCTTCTATGATTTGTTGGTTATTCAGAAGCGTGTTATTTAGCCTCCATATGTTTGAATTTTTAACAATTTTTTTCCTGTAATTGAGATCTAATCTTACTGCACTGTGGTCAGAAAAGATGACTGGAATGATTTCAATTTTTTTGAATTTTCCAAGACCAGATTTATGGCCCAGGATGTGATCTATTCTGGAGAAGGTTCCGTGTGCACTTGAGAAAAAGGTGAAGTTGATTGTTTTGGGGTGAAATGTCCTATAGATATCAATTAGGTCTAGCTGGTCCATTGTGTCATTTAAGGTTTGTGTTTCCTTGTTAATTTTCTGTTTAGTTGATCTATCCATAGTTGTGAGTGGGGTATTAAAGTCTCCCACTATTATTGTGTTACTATTAATTTCCTCTTTCATACTCGTTAGCGTTTGCCGTACATATTGCGGTGCTCCTATGTTGGGTGCATATATGTATTTATAATTGTTATATCTTCTTCTTTGATTGATCCTTTGATCATTATGTAGTGTCCTTCTTTGTCTCTTTTCACATCCTTTATTTGAAAGTCTATTTTATCTGATATGAGTATTGCGACTCCTGCTTTCTTTTGGTCTCCATTTGCATGAAATATTTTTTCCAGCCCTTCACTTTTAGTCTGTATGTGTCTCTTGTTTTGAGGTGGTTCTCTTGTAGACAGCATATATAGGGGTCTTGTTTTTGTATCCATTCAGCCAATCTTTGTCTTTTCATTGGGGCATTCAACTTATTTACATTTAGGTAATTATTGATAGGTGTGGTCCCATTGCCATTTACTTTGTTGTTTTGGGTTCACGTTTATACAACCTTTCTGCATTTCCTGTCTAGAGAAGATCCTTTAGCATTTGTTGAAGAGCTGGTTTGGTGGTGCTGAATTCTCTCAGCTTTTGCTTATCTGTAAAGCTTTTGAATTCTCCTTCATATCTGAATGAGATCCTTGCTGGATACAGTAATCTAGGTTGTAGGTTATTCTCTTTCATTACTTTCAGTACGTCCTGCCATTCCCTTCTGGCCTGGAGGGTTTCTATTGATAGATCAGCTGTTATCCTTATGGGAATCCCTTTGTGTGTTATTTGTTGTTTCTCCCTTGCTGCTTTTAATATTTGTTCTTTGTGTTTGATCTTTGTTAATTTGATTAATATGTGTCTTGGGGTGTTTCGCCTTGGGTTTATCCTGTTTGGGACTCTCTGGGTTTCTTGGACTTGGGTGGCTATTTCCTTCCCCATTTTAGGGAAGTTTTCAGCTATTATCTCCTCGAGTATTTTCTCATGGCCTTTCTGTTTGTCTTCTTCTTCTGGGACTCCTATGATTCGAATGTTGGGGCGTTTCACATTGTCCCAGAGGTCCCTGAGGTTGTCCTCATTTCTTTTGATCCTTTTTTCTTTTTTCCTCTCTTCTTCATTTATTTCCACCATTTTATCTTCTACCTCACTTATCCTATCTTCTGTCTCCGTTATTCTACTCTTGGTTCCCTCCAGAGTGTTTTTTATCTCATTCATTGCATTATTCATTTTTAATTGACTCTTTTTTATTTCTTCTAGGTGTTTATTAAACATTTCTTGCATCTTTTCAATCTTTGTCTCCAGGGTATTTATCTGTAACTCCATTTTGTTTTCAAGATTTTGGATCATTTTTATTATCATTATTCTAAATTCTTTTTCAGGTAGATTCCCTATCTCCTCCTCTTTTGTTTGACTTGGTGGGCATTTTTCATGTTCCTTTACCTGTTGGGTATTTCTTTGCCTTTTCATCTTGTTTAGATTGCTGTATCTGGAGTGGGCTTTCTGTATTCTGGAGGTCTGTGGTTCCTTTTTATTGTGGAGGATTAACCCAGTGGGTGGGGTTAGACGATTGGCTTGTCAAGATTTCCTGGTTAGGGGAGCTTGCGTCAGTGTTCTGGTGCGTGGAACTTGATTTCTTCTCTTTGGAGAGCAAGGGAGTGCCCAGTAATGAGTTTTGAGATGGGTCTATGTGTTAGGTGTGTCCTTGGGCAGCCTGTATGTTGATGTTCAGGGCTATGTTCCTGCGTTGCTGGAGAATTTGCTTGGTATGTCTTGCTCTAAAACTTATTGGCTCTTGGGTGGTGGTTGGTTTCAGTGTAGGTATGGAGGCTTTTGGACGGTCACTTATTACTTAAAGTTCCATGTAGTCAGGAGTTCTCTGGTGTTCTCAGGTTTTGGGCTTAAGTCTCCTGCCTCTGGATTTCAGTTTTATTCTTCCTGTAGTCTCAGGACTTCTCCAACTATACAGCCCTGATAAGAAAACTTCTAGGTTAATGGCTAAAAGATTCTCCCCCGTTAGGGACACCCAGAGAGGTTCACAGAGTTACATGAAGAAGAGGAGAGGGAGGAGGGAGATAGAGATGAACAGGAGGAGAAAAAGGGGGACTCAAGAGGAGAGAGACAGATCTACGCAGCTGTCTGTTCCCAGAGTGTTCTCCGTAGCCCAGTCACCTAGAAAGATTCACAGAATTGGATTGGGAAGAAAGAAGGGAAAGGAGAAATAGAGGTCTGAGTAAAAACAAGAGTCAAGATTGGGAGAGGATAATCTTCGTTTAAAAATAGGGCTTCTCTTCTTTTTTTTTTTTGTAAGGTTATAGTGTATTGAAAATTGGAATAAGGAGTAGTAGGAGGAAGTACTAAGGTCTTTAAAAGAAATAAGAAGAAAAAGTAAAAAATAGGAAAATAGAAGAAAAAAGGAAAGAAAAAAAAAAAAAAAAAAAAAAAAAAAAAAAAAAAAAAGAAAAAAAAAAATTTTTTTTCCCCCTAATTAAAAAATCGTAAAAGTCTGTGGAAATGAAAGTTAAGGAGTAATGGGGGAGTAATAGGGGATTTTAAAGGAAAATAAAAGAGAAGAAAGAAAAAAGAAAAAAATTTAAAAAATTAAAAAAATTTAAAAAAAAGAGAAAAAAGAAATTATATCTAGGAGTTTCTCTGAAGCTGTTGCGGTCAGTGTGGGTTCGGCTCAGTTTCAGATAGTTCCTCGTTCCAGCTTACGCTTCTCGATATCTACAGGCCCCTCCGGTGTAGTCGGTGTTTCCTAGAGGGATTTTAATCTGTTGCACCAGTCCCTTCTGAAGCGGTTCCCTTTGTTTATTTGGCTTCTGTTTGCCGGTCTCTTCAGAGCCTCATTTCCGCCCTGACACAGGCGGGCGGAGGTGGACTCTTATTCAGGTAGCTAGTTCCGTCGCTCTGCGGGGCAGGGAGGGGCTTGCGCTGTGGGGACAGGCTTGCGCCGCGGGGATGGGCTGGGGCTGCCGGGAGGGGCTGACGCTGCTTTCTCCGTCTGTGCTGCTCAGGCTCCCGGCTGTTCTATATGGAGCGCGCCCCGCGCTGCGCGAGGTTCCAGCCCTCGGGTGTTCCACAAAAGCGCGGAAGGAAAAGCTGCGCCTGCTCTCTGTGCCTTCCCCGTCAGAGCGGTCCAGGCAGCCAGGGGCTTGGTGGGCGCACTCTACCCAGGTGTGGCGCGCCCCCTCCCTTCCGCGGACCCAGACTCAGTTTCCGCTGGCGCCAGTCGGGCGTGCGCGCCTTCCGCCCTCCGCGTCCCCAGCCCCAGTCCCCGCCCGCGCCGGGTGCCTGCGCCCTGTGTCTCGCCGCGACCTTCCCCTCCCCCCTGCCTCCTGCCTCCTGCCTCCGGCGGGGCTGGGCCGGTCCGCAGCCTGCGAGCTCCTCTCTGGACCCTCTCGGTCTCTTTGTTCTGCGAACGGCCGGCAGTGTGTTCGGGCCAGTTAATTTACTCTCTCTCTTTTGGTCTCCCACAGTTCAAGTTGGCAACTCACAGAAGTTCCCTCCGATTGTCCTCAGGGCACTCGGCCCGGACCCTACCCCAAGCAATGCCGCCTAAGAGCTCCCGGGACGGATCTCCGTCCTTAGCTCTTTTGTCTCGCTTTTTATCTTTTATATTTTGTCCTACCTCCTTTCGAAGACAATGGGCTGCTTTTCTGGGCGCCTGATGACCTCAGCTAGCGATCCGAAGTTGTTTTGCGAAGTTTGCTCTGCGTTCAGTTATTCTTTTGATGAATTTGTAGGAGAGAGAGTGGTCTCCCCGTCCTACTCCTCTGCCATCTTGGCTCCTCCCCTCCCCACTCAGCTTTTAAGAATAGATTCTTAAAGGGGATTCATGAAATTGTGAAGGGCCAGTGTAATTCTTCATAGATCTAGATAGAATAAAAGCAGTTGAGTTTTAATAAAAATAAGACTGATGCAGCTTCAGTAAAATGCTAATTTAAATCCAATTATAAACAACCAAATGCTTTTTAAAACCTTGAGCAAAACATTGAATAAAAAAGAAATGACACAGATACAGAGATTCTGTCTAAGGAATTATGTTACATTTTTCTGACTGATATGAATGGCATTATGGCAATTATATTAAAATAATAAAATGCAAAATTTAATTACTTTTATATGATCTATATAATACATATTTTATTAAAATTTTGGATTTGCAAACTAGTTTTTATATACTAAATAATTTTTAAAGGTCACACATTATACATTTCAAAGCCAGAAATAATTCTAGCTCTCACTAACTACTGACTCCAGTGACAGAATTATTAATGTGCACTATCTGACATTTAATTGCTGATACAACTAAAGCTCCCACATTGATTTGACACCTATAGGATTTTTCTGGAAGTTTGTGTCAGTATCGCTCCTCCATAAATGATCGACACTTTTATTTATCATTTTATGATTTCATATCTCAGTCACTATCAATTGCTAATTGCTTTTGTAAAGTAAGTATTTATTGTAAAATCTTTTTAATACAATTTTCTTTTTATTGTTTACTAAGCTTTGGATAGTTTAATATGTCATGTAACATTTTTAACATGCAAAATATTTCTCTAAATTTCTAATGATTTCAAACTTGCAATCAAAAAAATGAAAAAAAATATTTGCTAGCGCTTCATTTTCTTTTAGTAAATGATACCACTAATTAATGTAGTTTAGTGCAGGAAATATTTCATATACCAATACTATTATTCTTTCTTCTTTAGAAGGCTCAATCTTAACTGTTAATAGGTTTTAAAGTTATAATAAAAATTGGTATATTGGTGCATCTGTTTTTTCCAGTATGGCATTTTAATTTAAGCACGGTTACTGTAACAGTTTTAAAATGTTTCTTTGCAACTTAACTGTAAATTGATAAGGATATTATTCTTTATGAGCTTTGTTTTTCACCAATTTATTAATTTCATTGCTCCAATGATGAATAGCATTATTTCAAACTTAGAATATTATTTTTAAAACTTAGTCTATCTTGAAACACTTACTAGCACTCTGTGAAAATGAGAACCAAACATGTACCTTGCTTAACTGCAAAATGAGTGCTATCACTCATCTCACACACCACCCCCTCCAGGCTTCTTGTGATTTTATACACCATTTATTAACTACCTAGGTAGTTTTCGTAGAGCGCCATCCTTGACGTTACACAGCTGCGGGGATGAACAATCAAACGAAAAACTGCTGCTGCTGCTGCTAAGTCGCTTCAGTCTTGTCCGACTCTGTGCGACCCCATAGACGGCAGCCCACCAGGCCCCCGTCCCTGGGATTCTCCAGGCGAGAACACTGGAGTGGGGTGCCATTGCCTTCTCCAATGAAAAGCTACCCAGAACCAAATCTGGCTAAGGAAGCCAGGAAACAGCAAATGAGAGGTAAGAACAAAGTTCCATTTTAGTCACTGAACAGGAGAAAACCTACATGGAAATAAAATTTCAAATTGCTTCTCACTATCCTCAATGGAATGACAGGAGCTACCAGTGCAAGTGTGAGAATTTCAGAGCTCACACACTTTTTACTTATAAGGATCAGAGTTTGAGTTTGAAATACAGTACTCTAATATTGGTGGCTTCCTGATAAGGAATCCACCTGCCAATGAAGAGACGCGGGTTGGATCCCTGGAAAATCCCACGGACAGAGGAGCCTATCTATTCCAGCATTGTTGTAATTTGCAGTCTTTGATCTACAACTTCTGAAGTGCTATCTTTGCTGAAAATGTATATATTCTGAGAGGAGGATTACAATGTTTCATATGGATTAGGGTCCAAGTTGATGTTTATGAATTCTCATGGATGTGGGATCTTTTGTTCTTCTAAAATAATTGTATCTATCGCTCCTTTCTCAGTGTTTCCTTTTCTCTCCCTGCAGATTTACCATCACCTAGAGAGAAGTTTGTTGCTGTGATCCTTGGAATCATCTGTTTTGTCTTGGTGTATACTCTAGTGAGAGTGATAACTTTTATTCCACGTAAGTGTATTTTTGAAATTGTGATTGAACTTTTCACTTTAATGATCATCAGTGCCTCTCAAAAATCATATGATGAAATAAAACTCTTATTTTAATATGTGCATTCAGCCTAAATGTGGAATAGCTGTTCTCAGGTTGTCCAAAGTATAAATAACACAATGATTCTAGAGAATACTATATATATATATGTATATAGGTTTACATGTATATATATGCTTTTCTGATTTCATAACTCAAACACAGGCTTTAGGAAGCTGAAAGACCTTATTGAGAAACACAAATTAATTCTTGAGATTGGCTAAACCAAATACTGTAAGAGGTGGTGGCATTTGTTCCTTTTGGTTTTTGAATTTTTTTTTCCCATCAAATCTTCATTGCTTAATTGATTTTTCTTGGTAAAGTCAGTTTTAGTTTAGATTATTTTAATCTTAAACAATTAAGCAAATTTTAGACTCAGAAACTAAAATCATTATGATTTATTTAGAGCAATACTAACTTTTATAATAATTACTTTTGTAGCTACTCTAATACAGGAACAGAATAACTCCTCTCGGATAACAAGGCTCCAGAAAGGTACATAATGATTTTAAAGCTCTGGCATATATACAGTTGGTATTTTGTCTCTATCTTAGGCTAATGAAAATAAGAATAGATTATAAGATAAAACATAAATTGTAGAATGGAGCAACATATATTTATAAGTAATGATTATAGGAGAATGCTTCTGTCTGTGCCACAATATGATCACCATATGCATGGTTGAAAATCGGTTCTAATTTTCTTCTGCTATAATATGATAAAAAACAAATAAATTTGGTATTCTAAAACAGAGGTTTCATTTCTTGGTCCTCAGGACGTGTAAAGAGCGGGTATTTCTGTGTGTGTTTGCTTTATATGGAGACATAAATTGGCTAATGAGAGACTGACCCTTTCTGTGAATGTATGTGTTGGTTTGTTTAATATGTACCAGCCTTGAGGGTGCATAGATATGTTGTATAAACATGTATATACATAGATATGTTTGTATCTATGCATATATATAGTTTCTTTTATTGTATAAAATTCGATATTTTTTGGCTAGTAATTCACAATCTTTCTTCAGAATGCCATTGTGGTCATTGTCCAAAAGACTGGTTTACATATTCCAACAACTGCTATCATATTACTTTTGAAGAAAAAACATGGAATAAGAGTTTGACAGCCTGTGCTTCTAGGAACTCTACTCTGCTTTATTTAGATAATGAAGAGGAACTGGTAAGATATCAAATGTTTCCAATACTTTGTTAAAGGCTTGATTCAGTCAATATTATATTTGTTAGAATTCACTTGTGTTTTTGTTTGTATTTGCAGTTTGTTTAAGGCCTATTATTTCATAAACAATGGAATACAAATTTGATATTTTACAATACAATACAATTTACAATTTATAATACAATACAATACAATACAATTTCACAAATACAAATTTGTGATATTTTATTTATATTTTTATCCTACTAATGCACACTTAATTATTTCCACTTGCTTTTCACTGAAAACCATGCTTCTCCAAGTGCTATTATATTCTAAGTTAAACTGTGCTATTTAATTTTACCATATATCAAGGAAAGTATACATATCACAAATTTTTATATCGATCACAAAATAAGTAGAACCGTGTAATTACACATCAGATCATGGATTAGAAGCTTTCACTTTCCAGCAGCCTATTCTCTGTAATTTCTCATCATCCTGTGTCCTCCTTATTTACCCACTGTCATGACTTTTGATGTTATAGAATCTCTTTGCATGTTTTGCTTTTCATGTACATAGACTCAAACTATATGCATTCTTGTTCAGTCTCTGCACCCTCCATATACTAGTTTTGCAATTCATCCATATTCTTGCATTTATGTGGAATTTGTTAATTTCCATTGCTCATTATGTAAATAAAACATTTAAAGTCCACTCTATCCAATGTCTCTGAGTGGAGATGGAGTCTTATGCCCTCAAGGAAAAGAGGCTTCCTGGGTTCAGCATTTTTAGTCATGGATCCTCTTTGCTGGCCCCACCTCCATCTTGGCCTCCCTACTCTAGTTCTCTTTGTGGAGGCAGAAGAACCTCCTCTAACTTCTCCTTGTTAGCAGGTGTCCTGATGGACACTTTGTAAGGCTCGCATGGTATTGTCGACAGGATTCCCCTCAACACACAGGAAGAATGGAATGCCTTATCTGTGCCCCCTCCTACAGCTTGGCTGGGTAAGTCATTTAGAAGGTCTAGGTCATTTTCTTCTTTTGGGGAAGTTATAAGATGCCCCTAATTGTGGTTCCCTAACCTCACGTTGTTCTCCCATCCTGGAGAAGTGATGAGAGATTACAGAAGTCAAGCTGCTGTTAAGTCTCCAACCACATCACCCTTCCCTTTCCACCTTTCAGAGTTCTCCGTTCTTGTGTCTTTCATTAGTTCCTGTGTTTACAGTTGTACTTAGCATGGAGGAGCAGAGAGAAATGAGTCTCTGACACTCTATCTTATCTGCTGGATTCTAGCAATACAGAAGAAGATTGATTTGGGGTTTATTTAGGCAAGGAATGGTGTGGGTCCCAGAAAATCAATCTTTGTCTTTCGTGTCATTTATTTTCTCAATTTCAATCCCTTAATTTCCTTCTAAAGCTGAAACTCTGAGAAACATAGTAGCAAAATCCAGTGGTATAATCACAGTATCTGGAAAAACGAATGTCACAGAATCTGAAAACATTTAAAACCTTGCTATGTTCAATTTGACAACATGGGTAGCAACTAAACTGCATGAATCAGACTTTTCCTTATTAACATAAGAAAAGCAATGAAACTGATAAACATAAATGTTTGAGTTTATTTTTAATCAAAAGTACAGACATTGGTTAATGTTTGACAAATATTAAAACTTTCCCACCTTTGTATTTTTAGAGTTAGATTAGATTCTAACACTCATCTTGTGCAGAAAACTCAGGATCCTATGAAAGAGCACACTGTTTGCATTTTAAGAATTAATAAATTCTTTCATAATGATTAAATGAAAATACTTTTGTGTAGAAATTTCTGAAGTCCCTATCAGTTATATCATAGATTGCAGTCTTTCGTGAAGGCCATGGTCATCCGTGGATGTGGCAAAATGGCTCAACTTGCAAACTACAGTAAGTTTTTAAAAACAATACTATATAGAGGAAGTGAAGTCGCTCAGGCGTGTTCAACTCTTTGCAACCCCATGGACTGTAGCCTACCAGGCTCCTCCATCTGTGGGATTCTCTAGGCAAGAATTCTGGAGTGGGTTGCCTTTTCCTTCTCCAGGAGATCTGCCCAATCCAGGGATTGAACCCTTGTCTCCCTCATTGCAGGCAGACACTTTACCATCTGAGCCAGAGGACAATATTAAAAATAAATATTTTAAGAATATTATTAAAACATTTGGTTGAATTACACAATGATGAAGGAAGATGTTGAAGGTTAATAAAATGTTGATAGAAATATAAAAAAATGGGCTACTCAGTAGCCCATTTTGCTAATAACAAACTCTTATTTCAATTATATTAAAACACCATTACCTACTTTCAAAATATCTTTCTATTACAGTTATACAGAAATGCTATAACTTCATGAGCTGTCCTTGTATGTCATAACAGAATTATGCAATACTTTCCATTACAGGATATCAGACGTATCACCTGAGAAAAGAAACTGTGCAGTGCTATCTTCGGGGATGATAATATCAGATGACTGTGAATTCCCAAATATGTATACTTGCAAGCACAAGCTTGAGAATTAAAAAGTAAGTTTGGCTGCTGTTGGGTAGCTTCATCTCTATGAAATGGAAATAATAGTATGATTGCATAAACTTCAAAATGCATTATATTCTTTTTTCTAAAAGTGGGAGTTTTTTCAAAAATATGCACACCAGAAAGTACAGATATCATTCCTTTGGTGTCTGGCTTTTTTTGCTCAACTATATATTTACAGCAATCAAACTTTCTAAGGGATCACATGGTACATCATTTACATGAAATATCAAAAATAAGAAAAATAAGAAAAGAGAGACCAGAAACAGATTAGTGATGACCAAGAGCAGTGGGGAGGTGGGGATAGGAAATTATTGCTAACAGAACAGTAATGAATACTTTCTAGATTTTGATAGTGGTGATCATTGCAAATTAAAAATGTATCTAAAATAACTGTTTATACACTTTAAATGGATGGATTTTAGGCTGTGTAAGTTACACCTCAATAAAGCTGTTTTAAAAAAACTGCTTGGAACTGCATTTAATCTTTAAAATAAATTGCATAGAGAGTCATCTTTGCAATATTGACTCTTCCAATCAGTACTATGCTTTATCTTTCCAATAATTCAGGTTTTCTCTTTCTTTCTATTTTTTAAAATTTATTTATTTTTGGCCATGCCAGGTTACATGTGGGTGGAATCTTAGTTTCCCAACCAAGAATCCAACCTGCACCCCCCATACTGGGAAGCACAGTCCCAACCATTGAACTGCCAAGGAAATCCACTTATCACGTTTTACATTTTTCAATATTGAAATCTTAGAGAAATATGGGTATTTCATAGCCATGCTTTTGTAAATGTCATCTTTGTTTTTTAAATTTTTAATAATTTTTGCTCTGAAGCAGAAATAAACAAAATAAAACTCAGAGGTTTACAGGTGTATCTTATGTTCAATGACTTCCCTGATATTATATATTAATTCTATTGTTTCAAACATATATTCCTCTAGATTTTTAAAATAAAAAGACCTATTGCAACTATAAATAGTCACATTTTATTTCTTCTCTCCAGGTGCAATGGCGTGTTGTTGTTGGTTTTTTTATGACTTATTTTTACATGGCAGGCTTTTACTTTCAATGTTGAATAGAATTTACAGTAAAGGTCCTATATGAATCATTCCTATATTATGGGAATATATTTGAATACTTTATCTTCAAGTATGAGGTTTAAGGATTTTTTTATCACACTTTTTTCTACGAAAGCACTTCCATATTATTCATATTTTTCTCATAGAGTTTGTAAACACTCAGTAGTGTTACATTTTTATTTTTTCTTCCATAGAATGAGAAATATTTTTAAAAATAATGTTTCTGTATGGCAAAAACTACCACAATATTGCAAAGTAATTAACCTCCAATTAAAATAAACAAATTAATTAAAAATAATGTTTATGAAGTTTTCTTTCAAATATTCCTGTTTCCTTCAAATATTAACCAGTCAAGAATTCCTGAAATGAAACCACAGTGATCATTCTGTATTTCCTTCTCTTAAAAATCACTGCACGTATCATATTTAGATTAAAATATTTTCTTCATTTTCACAGAGACAGGACAGAGTTCCTTAACATTATGTAAGCTGACAAGTTTTGTTATCAAGGCTCTATTGGGAAGCATTCCTTTTTTCATCTTACCTGGAGACTTTGTGAAAGACCTGGTAAATTTTTAAATGTTATTATTCACTAAGGAGCCTCTTGACAAAAGTGAAAGAGAAGAGTGAACAAGTTGGCTTAAAACTCAACATTCAGAAACTAAGATCATGGCATCTGGTCCCATCACTTCATGGCAAATTGATGGGAAACAGTGGAAACAGTGACAAATGTCATTTTTTCGGGGCTCCAAAATCACTGCAGATGGTGACTGTGGCCATGCAATTAAAAGACAATTGCTCCTTGGAAGAAACGTTATGACCAACCAAATAGCGCATTAAAAAGCAGAAAAATTACTTTGCCAGTGAAGGTCTCCCCAGTCAAAGCTATGGGTTTTCCAGAAGTCATGTATGGATGTGAGAGTTGGACTATAAAGAAAGCTGAGTGCCAAAGAATTGATGCTTTTGAACTGTGGTGTTGGAGAAAACTCTTGAGAGTCCCTTGGACAACAAGGAGATTCAACCAGTCCATCCTAAAGGAGATCAGTACTGAATATTCATTGGAAAGACAGATGTTGAAGCTGAAACACCAATACTTTGGACATCTGATGCAAAGAACTGACACATATGAAAAGAGCCTGATGCTGGAAAGATTGAAGGCAGGAGAAAAAGGGGCCAACAGAGGATGAGATGGTTGAATGTCATCACTGACTCAAAGGACATGAGTTTGAGTAAACACTGGGAGGTGGTGATGGACAGAGAGGCCTGGTGGGCTACACTCCATGGAGTCGCAAGGAGTCATACATGACTGAGCGACGGAGCTGAACTGAATTGATTCACTACTGTTTCCATTATAGCTTCTAGAACCCTTTTTGTAGGAAGTTTATACAATGAACTCCATATCTTTAACACATGTTAAGTTTATTCAGGTTCCTAGTTATACTGCATTTGGAGATTTGCATTTTCTGGCATTCTCTATTTCATATAGATAGTAAAATATATATTCATAGTATGGCTTTATTATCTACTTAACATCTGTAAAAACCATAACATTGTTGTCATATTTAGTAGAAAGCTGAGCACTGAAAAATTGATACTTTTGAACTGTGGTGTTGGAGAAGACTCTTGAGAATCCCTTGGACTGCAAGGTGATCCAGCTGGTTCATCCTAGAGGAGATCAGTCCTGGGTGTTCATTGGAAGGACTGATGCTGAAGCTGAAACTCCAATACTTTGGCCACCTCATGCAAAGAGCTGACTCATTGGAAAAGACCCTGATCCTGGGAGGGCTGGGGGCAGGAGGAAAAGGGGACGACAGAGGATGAGATGACTGGATGGCATCACCGACTCGATGGACATGAGTTTGAGTAGACTCTGGGAGTTTGTGATGGACAGGGAGGCATGGCGTGCTGCGATTTATGGGGTAGCAAAGAGTCGGACACGACTGAGTGACTGAACTGAACTGAAACCACTTTTTAATTTTTAGTTTCTTGTGGCACCACCTCAAATCTATTCTTTCTTATTTTTTGTTTGTGATGTATGCATTTAGGGCAATCAATATTTCACAAGACAGATTTTTCTATTGCATTTTCCTTTTAAATCATATAAAAACAGAATTTTCACTGTGGATTTTTCTTGGGTTTGTATGTTATTTAGAAATGTGTAACTTAAAACCAGTTAAAAGTTTTCACATTTTTGCTTATTGCCTTCTAGCTTAAACTGTAGAGAATTTCTATGAATATGAAAGCAATTTATATCTCTACTATATGTGATATACTATATAGATTATATCTGATGTGAGTGAGGAAGATATCTTAAATTTTTATTTCTTTATAACTAATAAAAATTAAATTTTAATGCTTACATTTCAAGTGTCCATTTGCCAAACTTGACTGAAGGCTACTATAGTAACACTACAGTTCTATATATTTCATATTAATATAATCAGGATTATGAAAATATAGTGAATTTTTGGAAAATTTAAGTGTAGTTAAAAATATGAGTATTTCTATATGAGTATATAAATGTGTGTGTTCATCTATGTGTTGGTTAATTGTCTAGTTTAAAAATGTTTATAGCCTTACTGGTATATCTGCTTGCCAGATAAGCAATGAGAGGTAATTGTTTAAATCTCCAATTATGATTGTTTAACCTACATACTTTTCTCAAATCTTTGTTGAACTTTTAGTATTAAGTACATGCAGGGTTTTTTTTGTAATTGCTAATGGTTTGGATGCTCAGTATTTAGTTATGAAACATGCTTCATCTTTTCTAACATAGTTCTTGCCTTGTGTTGTGACAGTATATTAACTTTCTCAGTTTTATCATCTTGTGTTGCATGATACCATTTTTCATCTTTTTAAATTTCCTCTTTATTTGTTCATTTAAAAAAGTCTCACCAAGACAGCAGTTATTAAAGTAACTTTTCTATATATATAGCTGCATTAAACAACATGTTTTAAATTATACATGTTTTTAGAATTTAGTTCAGTTCAGTCACTCAGTCGTGTCCGACTCTTTGTGATCCAATGAACTGCAGCACACCAGGCCTCCCTGTTCATCATTAATTCCCGGAGTCCATCCAAACCCATGTCGATTGAGTCGTAATGCCATCCAGCCATCTCATCCTCTGTCGTCCCCTTCTTCTACTGCCCTCAATCTTTCCCAGAATCAGTGTTTTTTCAAATGAGTCAGTTCTTCACATCAGGTGGCCAAAATATTGGAGTTTCGGCTACAAGATCAGTCCTTCCAAAGAACGTCCAGGATTGATCTCCTTTAGATTGGACTGACTGGTTGGATCTCCTTGCAGTTCAAGGGACTCTCAAGAGTCTTCTTCAACATCACAGTTCAAAAGCATCAGTTATTTGGCACTCAACTTTCTTTATAGTCCAACTCTCACATCCATACATGACCACTGGAAAAAACCATAACCTTGACTAGATGGACCTTTGTTGGCAAAGTAATGTCTCTGTTTTTTAATATGCTGTCTAGCTTGGTCATAACTTTCCTTCCAAGGAGTAAGCGTCTTTCAAGTTCATGGCTGCAGTCACCATCTGCAGTGATTTTGGAGCCCAGAAAAATAAAGTCAGCCACTGTTTCCACTGTTTCTCCATCTATTTGCCATGAAGTGATGGGACCCAATGCCATGATCTTAGTTTTCTGAATGTTGAGCTTTAAGCCAACTTTTTCACTCTCTTCTTTCACTTTCATCAAGAGACTCTTTAGTTCTTCTTCACTTTCTGTCATAAGTGTGGTGTCATCTGCATATCTGAGGTTATTGATATTTGTCCTGGCAATCTTGATTCCAGCTTGTGCTTCCTCCAGCCCAGCATTTCTCATGATGTACTCTGCATATAAGTTAAATAAGCAGGGTGACAATATACAGCCTTGACATACTCCTTTTCCTATTTGGAACCAGTCTGTTGTTCCATGTCCAGTTCTAACTGTTGCTTCCTGACCTGCATACAGATTTCTCAAGAGGCAGGTCAGGTGGTGTGGTATTCCCATCTCTTTAAGAATTTTCCAGTTTATTGTGATCCACACAGTCAAAGGTGTTGGCATAGTCAATAAAGCAGAAATAGATGTTTTTCTGGAATTCTCTTGCTTTTTTGATGATCCAGTGGATGTTGGCAATTTGATCTCTAGCTCCTCTGCCTTTTCTAAAACTAGCTTGAACATCATCTGGAAGTTCACGGTTCACATATTGCTGAAGCCTGGCTTGGAGAATTTTAAGCATCACTTTACTAGCATGTGCTGCTGCTGCTGCTGCTAAGTCGCTTCAGTCATGTCCAACTCTGTGCGACCCCATAGACAGCAGCCCACCAAGGCTCCCCTGTCCCTGGGATTCTCCAGGCAAGAACACTGGAGTGGGTTTTACAGCATGTGAGATGAGTGCAATTGTGCAGGAGTTTGAGCATTCCTTAGCATTGCCTTTCTTTGGGATTGGAATGAAAATTGACCTTTCCCAGTCCTGTGGCCACTGCTGAGTTTTCCAAATTTGCTGGCATATTGAGTGGAGCACTTTCACAGCATCATCTTTTAGGATTTGAAAGAGCTCCACTGGAATTCCATCACCTCCACTAGCTTTGTTCTTAATGATGCTTCCTGAGAGTCCCCTGGACTACAAGGAGATCCAACCAGTCCATCCTAAAGGAGATCAGTCCTGGGTGTTCATGGGAAGGACTGATGCTGAGGCTGAAACTCCAATACTTTGGCCACCTCATACGAAGATCTGACTCATTGGAAAAGACCCTGATGCCAAGAGGGATTGGGGGCAGGAGGAGAAGGGGACAACAGAGGATGAGATGGTTGGATGGCATCACCAACTCAATGGACATGGGATTGAGTAGACTCCAAGAGTTGGTGATGGACAGGGAGGCCTGGCGTGCTGCGATTCATAGAGTCGCAAAGAGTCGGACATCACTGAGCGACAACTGAACTGAACTGAACTGAACTGAAGGTCCATTTGATTACGTTCCAAGATGTCTGGCTCTAGGTGAGTGATCACACCATCGTGATTATCTGGGTCGTGAAGATCTTTTTCGTACAGTTCTGTGTATTCTTGCCACCTCTTCTTAATATTTTCTGCTTCTGTTAGGTCCATACCATTTCTTTCCTTTTTTTAAGTCCTTCTTTGCATGAAATGTTCCCTTAGTATTTCTAATTTTCTTGAAGAGATCTTTAGTGTTTCCTATTTTGTTGTTTTCCTCTATTTTTGCACTGATCTCTGAGGAGGGCTTTCTTACATCTCCTTGCTATTCTTTGGAACTCTGCATTCAAATGAGTGTATCTTTCCATTTCGCCTTTGCTTTTCACTTCTCTTCTTTTCACAGCTATTTGTAATGCCTCCTCAGACAGTCATTTTGCTCTTTTGCATTTCTTTCTCTTGGGGATGATCTTGATCCCTGTCCTCTGTACAATGTCATGAATCTCTGTCCATACTTAATCAGGCACTCTATCAGATCTAGTCCCTTAAATTTATTCATCACTCCCACTGTATAATCATAAGGGATTTGATTTAGGTCTTACCTGAATGGTCTAGTGGTTTTATGTGCTTTCTTCAATTTAAGTCTGAATTTTTGCAGTAAGGAGTTCATGATCTGAGCCACAGTCAACTCCTGGTCTTGTTTTTGCTGAATGTATAGAGCTTCTCCATCTTTGGCTGCAAAGAGTATAACCAATCTGATTTCGGTGTTGGCCACCTAGTGTTGTTCATGTAGATTTCAGTGTAGAGTCTTCTCTTGAAGAACATGAACATGTTCATGTTCAGTGTAGAGTCTTCTCTTGTCTTGTTGGAAGAGAGTGTTTGCTATGACCAGTGCATTCTCTTGGCAAAACTCTATTAGCCTTTGCCCTGTTTCATTCTGTACTCCAAGGCTAAATTTGTGTGTTATTGCAGGTGTTTTGACTTCCTACTTTTGCATTCCAGTCCCCTATAATGAAAAGGACATCTTTAGGGGATATTAGTTCTAAAAGGTCTTGTAGGTCTTCACAGAACTATTCAACTTCAGCTTCTTCAGCATTACTGGTCAGGGCATAGACTTGGATTGCCATGATATTGAATGGTTTGCCTTGGAAACGGACAGATATAATTCTGTCGTTTTTGAGATTGCATCCAAGTACTGCATTTCAGACTCTTTTGTTGACTTTGATGGTTACTCCATTTCTTTTAAGGGAGTCTTGCCCACAGTAGTAGATATAATGGTTATCTGAGTTAAATTCACCCATTCCAGTCCATTAGTTCATTGATTCCTAAAATGTTGATGCTCACTCTTGCCATTTCCTGTTTGGCCACTTCCAATTTGCCTTGATTCAATGGACCTAACATTCCAGGTTCCTATGCAATGTTGCTCTTTATATTTGTATGTAAGTATATATAATTAATTTTAAGTATAGTATATTGTTTCATTGCATTCTACTTTATCTTTTTCTTATCTTTCACAATAATAGCTGCATTAAATAAAAGATTTTAAATTAAAACATTCTTAAAATAACTGGCAAGCTATTCCATATATATTTAACCTAATTTTAAAATTATTGTAAACTCATATGTATTATTTGTATGTAATCCTATATAATCAATTTTAACTATAATATATTGCTTATTTGCATTCTACATTATCTTTTTCTTATCTTTCACAATAAATATTTTTTACTTTCCTCTAGAAGAACTTATTTATTTAATATGCCTTAGTTTTATTAGTGCCCTACATTTTACAGCTTGTATTCTCTACTCAATAAAGTCCAAGTTAGTACTTTCACCCATTCTCAAACAATGAAAAGACATATTTATTCTCTACTTTTATTTATTTATCATTAATATTTTACCTTTCAGTATCTATTTGAATACAGTCACACAGGTTCTTTTTTTCAAATTTTTTATTATAAATTTTTGCCTAGATTAAGAGTTTCTCCTTCAGAAGAACATAAATATATCCTTTACTTAAAGTCAGTTGGTAATTTCCCTCCATTTAAAAACTGCCTTAAAAATGCATTGATCTTGTCATTATGTTAAAAGGACATTTTCACTTGTTATTGACTTTCAATTTATCTATCTCACTAGGTATGGCCATTAATAGACATTGTCACAAATAGATACGTTCATATCATAAAAAGTAAATTCATATCATAAAACATAAATTGCTATTAGTAAAACTACTAATCATATTTTGCATAATTTTATCTTTGCTGTATGTTGTCTGAACATAGATTTTATTAAAGTTAAATGCCAGAGAAAGTGAAAATGAAAGTATAGTCATGCAGTCTTACCTGACTCTTTGCAACCCCATCAATTGTAGCCTGCCAAGCTCCTCTGTCCATGGAATTCTCCAGGCAATATTACTGGAGTGGGTAGTCATTCCCTTCTCTAGGGGATCTTCCCAACCCAAAGATCAAACCTGGGTCTCTGGTATTTCAGGCAGATTCTTCAGAGTAAACCCATATTTTGATATATAAAAAAGAACCTGACATGTATAACATTATTTAATTGAAAACAGCAAAGTGTACGACAGCAGTAGACATAAGTACTTCAAATTTTAAAAGTCAACATTAGTGCATTTTACATTGATCTCTAATGAATGTTTCAATTGCTATAATTCTAGGATGTGAGTAACAGAGAAAATTATCAATTTAGTTTATGAAAATAAAATATAATTGATAGATGCAACCATATAGGTAGCCATTAGTCATTGTTTTAGAAGACTCAAATATTAATCTTCATTACAAGGACATAACTGAGCTTACATTCCATCTTTGTTTGAATTCAATGGTCTAGAAGTTATGCTGAAAGTGAATATCCTTAGGAATGGTAGATAAACATTTAACCTTTTCTTGATATAAGTGACAATTGATGAAAGAAACGCATTTGTGGCAAATTTGATAGTTTATTTAATGTTTTACGTTTTTGGATGTTCATGTGCGTTTTGCTAAAAGGTCAACTTTTTCTGTTTTCCCTATTTTCTTGTGAAGTGAAAATTTAAATGCTTATTATCCCCCTGATGGAAACTTGGGCTTTTGTTATTTACAACAAATATTCCTGTTAAAAATACAAATAATAAACTATGATTTAAGGATCATCAATGAATGATATAGCGAGTATTCAGTATTTCAATCTCTGCCATGGTGATACAGCTTGATATTGTTTGATGTTTTACCCTTCCCAAAGACATTTATTTTTATCAGAGGAAACCTGAATAACTTATTTAAGAATAATAAAATTATGTGTAGCTCTTTAAGAACGGGGGTGAAAAGTTGAAAAGTAAGTTTAGGCATTCATCTCTTTGTAACAGTTATTTTAATGTAGACAAGGTAGTAAGTCTTCTGAATTAGTGACAAATGGTATGGAGTAGCCCTCGTAGTCAACAAAAGAGTCCAAAATGCAGTACTAAGGTGCAATCTCAAAAATGACAGAATGATCTCTGTTCGTTTCCAAGGCAAACCATTCAATATCACAGTAATTCAAGTCTATATCCCAACCAGTAATGCTGAAGAAGCTGAAGTTGAATGGTTCTATGAAGACCTTCTAGAACTAACACCCCAAAATGATGCCCTTCTCATCATAGGGAACTGGATGCCAAAGTAGGAAGTCAAGAAATAGCTGGAGTAACGGGCAAATTTGACATTAGAGTACAAAATGAAGCAGGGCAAAGGTTCACAGAGTTCTGCCAAGAGAACACATTGGTCATAACAAGCACTTTCTTCCAACAACACAAGAGATGAGTCTAAACATGGACATCATCAGAAGGTCAATACCAAAATCAGAATGATTATATTCTTTGTAGCCAAAGATGGAGAAGCTCTATACAGTCATCAAAACAAGACGGGAAGCTGGATGTGGCTCAGATCATGAGCTCCTTATTGCAAAATTCAGACTTAAACTGAAGAAAGTAGGGAAAACCACTAGACCATTTCGGTAAGACCTAAATCAAATCCCCTACAACTAACTATACAGTGGAAGTAACAAATAGATTCAAGAGATTAGCCTGATAGACTGAGTGCCTGAAGAACTATGGGTGGAGGTTCATGACACTGTACAGGAGGCAGTGGTCATGACCATCTCCAAGAAAAAGAAATACAAAAAGGCAATACGGTTCTCTGAAGAGGCCTTAGAAAAGTAGAGGAGAAAAGGCAAAGGAGAAATAGAAAGATATACCCATTTGAAATCAGAGTTCCAAAGAATATCAAGGAGAGATAAGAAAGCCTTCCTTAGTGATCCATGAAAAGAAATAGAGGAAAGCAATGGGAAAGACTAGAGATCTCTTCAAGAAAACTAGAGATACCAAGGGAACACTTCATGCAAAATGGGCACAATAAAGGACAGAAATGGTATGGATCTAACAGAAGCAGAAGATATTAAGAAGAGGTGGCAAGAATAAACAGAAGAACTATACAAAACAGATCTTCATGTCCCAGATAGCCATGCTGGTTGATCACTCACATATCTTGGAATGTGAAGTCAGGATGAGGCCTTAGGAAGCATCACTATGAACAAAACTAGTGGAGGTGATAGAATTCCAGTTGAGCTCTTTCAAATCCTAAAAGATGATGCTGTGAAATGCTGCACTCAAAATTCCAGCAAATTTGGAAACTCAGCAGTAGTCACAGGATTGGAAAAGTTCAGTTTTCATTCCAATCCCAAAGAGAGGTAATGCCAAGAAAGTTCAAACTACTGCATAATTCTACTCATCTCATATGCTAGCAAAGTAATGCTCAAAATTCTCCAAGTCAGGCTTCAACAGTACATAAACTGTGAACTTCCAGATGTTCAAGATAGATTTAGAACAGGCAGAGGAACCCGAGATAAAATTACCAAAATCCACTGGATCATTGAAAAAGCAAGAGTTCCAGATAAATATCTATTTCTGCTCCATTGACTATGCCAAAACCTTTGACTGTGTGGATCACAATAAACTGTGGAAAATTCTTCAACTGATTGGAATACTAGACCACCTTACCTGCCTCCTGAGTAATCTGTATGCAGGTCAAGAAGCAACAGTTAGAACCAGACATGGAACAAGAGACTGCTTCCAAATCAGGAAAGGAGTATGTCAAGGCTGTATATTGTCACTCTGCTTATTTAACTTGTGTGCAGATTACCTCATGTGAAATGCTGGGCTGGATGAAACACAATCTGGAGTCAAGATTGCTGGGAGAAGTATCAATAACCTCAGATATGCAGATGACAACACCCTTTGGCAGAAAGCAAAGAATAACTAAAAATCCTCACAATGAAAGTGAAAGAGGAGAGTGAAAATGTTGGCTAAAAACTCTATATTCAGAAAACTAAGATCATGGCAGCTAGTCCCACCACTTCATAGCAAACAGATGAGGAAACAATGAAAACAGTGAAAGACTATTTTGGGGGGCTCCAAAATCACTGCAGATGGTGACTGCAGCCATGAAATTAAAAGACACTTGCTCCTTGGAAGAAAAGTTATGACCAACCTAGACAGCATATTAAAAAGCAGAGACATTACCAACAAAGGTCTGTCTAGTCAAAGCTATGGTTTTTCCAGTAGTCATGTATGGATGTGAGAGTTGGACTATAACGAAAGCTGAGCACCACAGAACTGATGCATTTGAACTGTGGTGTTGGAGAAGACTCTTGAGAGTCCTTGGACTGCAAGAAAATCAAATCAGTCAATCCTAAAGGAAATCAGTCCTGAATATTCATTAGAATGACTGATGCTGAACCTGAAACTCCTATACTTTGGCCACCTGATGAGAACTGACTCTGTAAAAGACCCTAATGCTGGGAAAGACTGAAGTCAGAAGGAGAAGGAGATGACAAAGGATGAGACGGTTGGATGGACATGAGTTTGAGTAAGCTCCAGAAGTTGGTGATGGACAGGGAAGCCTGGTGTGCTGCAGTCCATGGGGTCACAAAGAGTGGACATGACTGAGGGACTGAACTGAACCGGTATGGTCACTCAGCAAAATCCAGACATCCTGGAGTGTGAAGTCAAGTGGACCTTAGGAAGCATCACTATGAACAAAGCTAGTGGAGGTGGTGGGACTCCAGTTGAGCTATTTCAGATCCTAAAAGATGATGGTGTGAAATTGCAGCACTCAATATGCCAGCAAAATGGAAAATTCAGCAGTGGCCACAGGACTGAGAAAGGTCAGTTTTCATTCCAATCTCAAATAAAGGCATGCCAAAGAGTTTTCAAACTACTGCACAATTGCACTCATCTCACATGCTAGTAAAGTAATGCTCAAAATTCTCCAAGCAATGCTTCAACAGTACATGAACAGTGAACTTCAAGATGTTGAAGCTGGATTTAAAAAAGGCAGAGAAACCAAAGCTCAACATCCGCTGGATCATCAAAAAACAAGAGAGTTCCATAAAAACATCTACTTCTGCCTTATTGACTATGCCAAAGCCTTTGACTGTGTGTATCACAACAACCTGTGGAAACAAACAGAGCATGAGATGGTTGGATGGCATCACTGATTCAATGGGCATGAGTATGAGCAAAGGTTGCTAGTGAAGGACAGTGAAGCCTGGAATGTTACAGTTCTTAGAGTGTTGAATTATTGAACATGACTTAGCAACTGAAAAACTACAATCCTTAAATAATTATTGTTAATGGATTTTGTTTTTTTTTCATTATAGCAGAAAAGACATTATAATAATATAAGGAAAAGAAATATGTAATGCCAAGTAGTAAATCTTCTGAATTAGTGACTTGTATGTACTATGTCACTTCAGTCATGTCTGGCTCTTTGCAACACTATGGACTGTAGCCCACCGGTATCCTCTCTCCATAGGGATTCTAGTGGAGTGAATTGCCATGCTCTCCTCCAGGGGATCTTCTTGACCCAGGGATTGAACCCACATCTCCTGCCTCCTGCCTTGGCAGGAGGTTTCTTTACCACTAGGTTCACCTGGGAAGCCCTAGTGACAAATATTTCTAATAGAATTATGATTTTTTCCACAACAGAAATGAAATCATGAGTATAAGGAAATGAAAAATGTAATACCAAGATTTAGCAACTTTATGTAGAAGTAAAACTTAAACATTGAAGGTACCCTTAACAAGGCCTTAGTTTGTAGTATGTGTGATTGAGATAAAAACAAGTTAACAGTATTGTTGTCATCTTTTTTCCCCAATATCTTTTAGAAGGTAAAAAAAAACTTCTCAGGGGCACTTACCAAAGGACAAACTAAGTGGCACATTACATACCCAAAGTCTCCTATCATTCTGGAGTTGTCATGAGATAAACCGTCTTCAAAATACTCAAGTGTAAGAATTTCCTGTTTAAACTTTGTGACATTTTGATGAGAAATCTGCCTTTTCTACTACTGCTTCACGATGGGCTTTCACAGGATAGTCTGTGAAAACCACAGATACTGTTTATTACAGTAACTTGGTCACCCACAAGAGGAGGCAGGACTCTTGCCTGAGGAAGGTATGTGTCTCCCTCTCCTTCCTAATTCCTCATCTCATTTGGTAGGAGATTATACATGCCTAGATGTGATTCAGTTTATGGACAACTGCTATATAGCCAAATTAAGGATATATTGGTAGCTTTATTTGACTAATTCTGAGAATTATGTAAGCATAAGATATGAAATATTATGGAGGATTTCTAAGATATTCAAATTCTTGCCTGTTACTCAAGTTCATATACACATTTGTAAATGAGCTTGTAAATCAATGCGATTTTAAGTGAAATCTCATAAACATCATGACAAGGAACAATTACTACTATATTTTGTCAATAGAGATATATTTATGTATGTCATTAAACATTTCACTCAGCTTTTAAAAATAGATTCTCAAAGGGGATTCATGGAACTGTAAAGAGCCAATGTAATTTTTCATAGATTTAGATACAATAAAAGCAGTTTAGTTTTAATAAAAATAAGACTGATGTAGTTCAGTAAAATGCTAATTTAGATGTAATTATAAACAATCATATGCTTTTAAAAATGTGAATAAAGCATTGAATAAAAAAGATAAATGACACAGATACAGAGATCCTGTCTAATATATTGTTACATTTTTTAACTGATATGAATGTCATTATGGCTATTATATTAAAATAATTTTAAAAATACAAAATTTAATGTCAAGTGTTTTATATGATTTATATAAAGCATATTTTATTCTCATTTTAGATTAGTAAGCTAGTTTGTTAGATACTAAATAATTTTTAAAGGTCACACATTGTAAACTTCAAAGCCAGAATTATTTCTAGATCTCATTAACTACAGTCTCCAGAGACAGAATTATTAATGTGCATTATCTGACATTTAACTGTTGATACAAATAAAGCTACTCTCATTGATTTGAAACCTATATGATCTTTCTGGAAGTTTGTATCAGAATTGCTCTTCCATAAATGATTGACACTTTTATTTGTCATTTTATGATTTCATATCTCATCCATTATCAGTTACTACTTTTGTAAAAAAGTATTTATTTTAAAATCTTTTTAATATTGTTTTCTTTTATTGTTTGTCAAGTTTTGGATAGTTTAATATGTCATGTAACATTTTAACATGCAAAATATTTCTCTAAATTTCTAATGATTTTGAAGAACTTGCAAGTCAAAATAAAATTAAAAAATTATTTGATAGCAATTCATTTTCTTTTAATAGATGATATCACTAATTAAAGTAGTTTAGTGCAGGAAATATTACATATGACAATAGTATTATTCTCTCTTCTTTAGAAGACTCAATCCTTAAATATTAATGGGCTTTAAAATTATAATAAAAATTGTTATATTGGTGCATTTGTTTTTTCCAGTATGGCATTTTAATTTCAACATAGTTGCTGTAACAGTTTTAAAATGTTTCTATGCAAATAGACAGTAAATTGATAAGGATATTATTCTTTATGATCTTTATTTTTTACCAGTTTATTAATTTCATTGTTCCAATGATGAATAGCATTATTTCAAACATAGAATATTATTTTTAAAACTTAGTCTATAATGAAACACTTACGAACACTCTGTGGAAATGAGAACCAAACATGTACCTTGCTTAACTGTAAAATGAATGCTGTCACTAATTTCGCACACCATCCACTCCAGGCTTCTTGGGATTTTATACACCATTTATTAACTACATAGGTACAGTGTTCATAGAGCGCCATCCTTGACATTGCACAGCTGTGGAGATGAACAATCAAACGAAAAACTACCCAGAACCCAACCTGGCTAAGGACACCAGGAAACAGCAAATGAGAGGTCAGAGCAGATAAAGTTCCATTTTAGTCACCGAACAGGAGAAAACCTACATGGAATTAAAATTTCAAAATGCTTCTCACTATCCTCAATGGAATGACAGGAGCTACCAGTGCAAGTGTGAGAATTTAATAGCTCACACACTTTTTATTTATGAGGATCAGAGTTTGAGTTTGAAGTACAGTACTCTAATATGAGCTTCCTGGTGGCTTCGTGATAAAGAATCCACCTGCCAATGCAGGAGATGCAGGCTGGATCCCTGGCAAGTCCCGTGGACAGAGAGCCTATCTACTCCAGCATTGTTGTAATTTGTAGTCTTTGATCTACAACTTGTGAAGTGTTATCTTTGCTGAAAATGTATATATTCTGAGAGGAGGATTACAATGTTTCATATGGATTCAGGGTCCAAGTTGATGTCTATGAATTCTCATGGATGTGGGATCTTTTGTTCTTCTAAAACAATTGTCTCCATTGCTCCTTTCTCAGTGTTTCCTTTTCTCTCCCTGCAGATTTACCATCACCTTGAGAGAAGTTGTTGCCGTTATCCTGGGAATCATCTGTTTTGTCTTGATGTATACTCTAGTGAGAGTGATAACTTATTCCACATAAGTCAATTTTTGAAATTGTGATTGAACTTTTCACTTTAATGATCATCAGTGCCTCTCAAAAATCATATGATGAAATAAAACTCTTATTTTAATATGTGCATTCAGCCTAAATGTGGAATAGCTATTCTCAGACTGTCCAAAGTATAAATAAGAGAATGATTCTAGGGAACATTATATATACATATATATATATATATATACATATATGTATATGTATATATGTATGTATATATGTGTGCATGTATATATATATCTTTTTCTGATTTCATAACTCAAACACAGGCTTTAGGAAGTTGAAAGACCTTATTGATAAATACAAGTTAATTCTTGAGATTGGTTAAACCAAATACTGTAAGAGGTGGTGAAGTCTATTCCTTTAGGCTTTTGTTAATATACCCCCCCAATTTTCATTACTTTATTAATTTTTATTGGTAAAAGCAATTTTATTCCAGATAATTCTAATTCTAAAAAACACCACATTTAAACTAAGAAACTAAAATTATTATGATTTATTTAGATCAGTGTTAATTTTTAAAAAGATCATTTCAATGTTTTCTAGGTACTAAAATACCAGAGCAGAACAATTCCTGTATGATAACAAAGCTCTGAAAAGTTACATAATGATTTTCAAAGATCTGATATTAAATACAGTTAGTTTTGTCTCTGTCTTAGGTTAGACAAAGATAATAATAGTCTTTGACAGGAAAGCATAAATTATAAAATCAAATGATGAACATTCATAAATGATCATAGAAGAGTGTTCCTTCTTAGACAACAATACATAGAAATATTCAGTTGCAGTCACCATGCCTACTGCTGCCAATTGGCTTAAAGTTCCACAATATAAATAATTTTGCATTCTACAAAAGGAGTGTCATTGATTATCAGGTTATGTAAAGAGTACATATTTTGTCTGTTTGCTTCCTATGGGGACACTGGGGATGAAGAGGTTGACCTTTCTCTGTGAGTGTGTATGTGAGTATGTACCAGCCTGTGAGAATGCATAACTATGTTACATATGTATATTTTATACTTAGCAAATATGTAAGTGAATTTTAATTTCTTCAAGATTAATTTTTTTGGATAATAATTCATAATCTTTCTTCAGAATGTCATTCTGGTCATTGTCCAAAAGGCTGGTTACATATTCCAACAACTGCTGTTATATTACTTTTGAAAAAACATGGAATAGGATTTTGATAGCCTGTACTTCTAGGAACTCTACTCTGCTTTATATAGATAATGAAGAGGAAATGGTAAGATATTAAATGTTTCCAACACTTTGCTAAAGGCTTGATTCAGTCAATATTATATTTGTTAGAATTCATTTGTGTTTTTGTACATATTTGTAGTATGTTTAAGGCTTTTTATTTCATTAAACAATAGAATACAACTTAATGATATTTTATTTATATTTTTCTTATTAATGCATGCTTTATAATTTCCAGTTCCTGCTTTTTTTGAAAACCATGCCTCTACAAATGCTATTAAATTCTAAAATAAACTGTGCTATTTAATTTTCCCAAATATGAAGGAAAGTATACATGTCATAATTTTGCATATTGATAAAAAATAGAACCATGTAATTGCACATCAGACCATAGACTACAAATTTTCAACACCCAGCTGCCCTGAAAAGTGAAAGTGCTAGTTGGTCAGTTGTGTGGGACTCTTTTCGATCCAGTGGACCGCAGACCGCCAGGCTCCTCTGTCAATGGAATTTCCCAGGCAAGGATACTGGAATGAGTAGCCATTCCCTTCTCCAGGGTTCTTCCTGACCCAGGATAGAATCCGATTGCCTGTACTGTAGGCAGATTCTTTACCAGCTGAGTCAGAAGAGAAGCCCAGCAGCCCCATCCTCTGTGATTTCTCATCACGTCTATGTCCTCCTTATTTATCCACTGTCATGACTTTTGATATTACAGTATCTTTTTGCATGTTTTTGCACTTCATAAACGTGGGATCATACAGTATGCATTTTTCTTTCTGTCTCCACTCACTGCCGTATGCTACTTTTAAAATCATCCCTATTTTTGCATTTACCTGGAGTTTGTTCTTTTCTACTGCTCATTATGTAAAATCCATTCCATCCAATGTCTCTGACTGGAGATGGAGTCTTATGCCTTCAGAGATAAAGAGGCTTCCTGGGTTCAGTACTTTAAGTCATGGAATCACCTTTGCTGACCCCATCCTTCCCCCTACGACCTGCTTCTAGTGCCTCTTGGCGGAGAAAGGACAAGCACTTCCTCTGACTGCTCCTTGTTAGCAGGTGTTCTGACCAATCACCTTCTAAGGCTCACCGGGTGCTGCTCACAGGATTCCCTTCACACAGGAGGAATGGCTTATCTGTGCCACCTCCTAGAGCTAGGCTGGGTGTTGGGTATTGGGAAGCAGCAGGCCTCCATCACTTTCTTCTGTTGGGGAGGGGATATAAAATGCCCCTAATTTTTCCGTCACCTCAGGGTCTCAAACCATTTCACTTTTCTTTTCCTACCCTTCTTTCTTTCTTGTGTCTTTCATTAGTTCCTGTGTTTACAGTTGAACTTAGCAGGGAGGAGCAGAGAGAAATGAGTCTCTGATCCCTTATCTGGTCCACTGGATTTCACCAATACAGAAACAGATTGTTTTGAGGTTTACCTAGTCAAAGAATGGTGCGGGACCCGGAAAACAAATCTTTGTCTTTCATGTCATTTATTTTCTCAATTTCATTTGCTTAACTTCCTTCTAAAACTGAAACTCTGAGAAACGTATTAGCGAAATCCAGTGATATAATCACAGTATTTGGAAAAACGAGTGTTGCAGAATCTGAAAACATTTAAAACCTTGCTATATTCAATTTGACAACATGGGTAACAATTAAAATACATGAATCAGACTTTTCCTTATTAACATAAGAAAAGCAATGAAACTGCTAAACATAAATATTTGAGTTTATTTTAAACCCAAAGTACGGACATTGGGTAATGCTTTGACAAATATTAACTTTCAATTTTGTACTTTTAGTGTGGGATTAGACTGACTCTAATCTTGTTCAGAAAACTAAGGATCCTTGATTTCTTTCATCAGTGTTTTATAGTTTTCTATATATGAGTCTTTTGTTTCTTTAGGTTTAATCTAAGTATTTTATTTTTCATCACAATGGTGAATGAAATTGTTTCATTAATTTCTCTTTCTGTTTTCTCATTGTTAGTGTATAGGAATGCAAGGGGTTTCTATGAATTATTAGTTTCATATCCTGCAACTTTACTATATTCATTGATTAGCTCTAGTAATTTTCTGGTGGTGTCTTTACACTGTCTTTACAGCTTCCTATATAGAGGATCATGTCATCTGCAAACAGTGAGAGTTTTGCTTCTTTTCCAATCTGGATTCCTTTTATTTCTTTTTCTTCTCTGATTGCTGTGGCTAAAACTTTCAAAACTATGTTGAATAGTAGTGGTGAGAGTGGGTTCCTGACTCTAGATGAAATGCTTTCAATTTTTCACCATTGAGGATAATGTTTGCTGTGGGTTTATCATATATGGCTTTTATTATGTTGAGGTATGTTCCTTCTATGCCTGCTTTCTGGAGGGTTTTTATCGTAAATTGATGTTGAATTTTGTCAGAAGCTTTCTCTGCATCTATTGACATCTTCATATGCTTTTTATCTTTCAATTTGTTAATGTGGTGTATCACATTGACTGAATTGTGAGTATTGAGAATCCTTGTATCCCTGGGATAAAGCCCACTTGGTCATGATGCATGATATTTTTAATATATTGTGAATTTTGTTTGTTAGAATTTTGTTGAGGATCTTTGCATCTATGTTCATCAGTGATATTGGCCTGTATCTTTCTCTTTTTGTGGTATCTTTGTCTGGTTTTGGTATTAGGGTGATGGTGGCCACATAGAATGAGTTTGGAAGTTTACTTTCTGCTGCAATTTTCTGGAAGAGTGTGAGCAGGATAGGTGTTAGCTCTTCTCTAAATTTTTGGTAGAATTCACCTGTGAAGCCATCAGGTCCTGGGCTTTTGTTTGTTGGAAGATTTCTAATTACAGTTTTGATTTCCATATTTGTGATAGGTCTGTTAAGATTTTCTATTTGTTCCTGGTTCAGTTTTGGAAGGTTATATTTTTCTAAGAATTCATCCATTTCTTCCAAGTTGTCTATTTTATGTTAAATAAATCAAAGATGACACAAATAGATGGGAAAATATACCAAATTCATGGATTGGAAGAATCAATGTAGTAAAAATGAGTATACTACTGAAAGCAATCTATAGATTCAATGCAATCCCTATCAAGCTACTAACAGTATTTTTCACAGAACTAAAACAAATAATTTTACAATATGTATAGAAATACAAAAAAAAATCTTAAATAGCCAAAGCAATTTTGAGAAAGAAGAATGGAACTGGAGGAATCAACCAGCCTGACTTCAGACTATACTACAAAGCTACAGTCATCAAGACAGTATGGTACTGGCATAAAGATAGAAATATAGGTCAATGGAGCAAAATAGAAAGCCCAGGGATAAATCTACACATCTATGGACAACTTGTCTTTGACAAAAGAGCCAAGAATATACAATGGAGAGAAGACAATCCCTTTAACAAGTGGTGCTGGGAAAACTGGTCAACCACCTGTAAAAGAATGAAACTAGAACACTTTCTAACACCATAAACAAAAATAAACTCAAAATGGAATTAAAGATCTAAATGTAAAGCCAGAAGCTATAAAACTCCTAGAGGAGAACATAGGCAAAACACTCTCTGACATAAATCATAGCAGGATTCTCTATGACCCACCTTTCAGAGTAATGCAAATAAAAGCAAAAATAAACAAATGGGACCTAATTAAATTTAAAAGTTTTTGCACAATGAAAGAAACTACAAGTAAGGTGAAAAGGAAACCTTCAGAATGGGAGAAAATAATAGCAAATGAAGCAACTGACAAAGAATTAATCTCAAAAATATACAAACAGCTCCTGCAGCTCAATACCACAAAAATAAATGACCCAAACCAAAAATGGGCCAAAGAACTAAACAGACATTTCTCCAAAGAAGACATATAGATGGCTAACAAACACATGAATAGATGCTCAACATCACTCATTAGCAGAGAAATGCAAAGCAAAACCACAATGAGGCACCATCTCACACTGGTCAAAGTGGCTGCTATCAAAAAGTCCTCAAACAATAAATGCTGGAGAGGGTGCAGAGAAAAAGGAACCCTCTTACACTGTTGGTGGGAATGCAAACTAGTACAGCTACTGTGGAGAAGAGCGTGGAGATTCCTTTAAAAATGGAAATAAGGGGCAGTCCTAAGATGGCAGAGGACTAGGATGGGGAGACCACTTTCTCCCCCACAAATTCATTGAAAGATCATTTGAACGCTGAGCAAATTCTACAAAACAACTTCTGGAAGCTGGCAGAGGACACCAGGCACCAAGAAAGGCAGCCCACTGTCTTCGAAAGTAGGTAGGACAAAATATAAAAGATAAAAAGAGAGACAAAAGACTTAGGGATGGAGCCCTGTCCCGGGGAGGGAGTCGTGAAAGAGGAGAAGTTTCCAAAAAACAGGAAAACCTCTCACCTGCGGGTCTGTAGGGAATTTTGGACTCTGTGGAACAAGGCGAGAGTGGGATGGTTTGAGAGAGTAGCATTGAAACCTGTATATTATCATATGTGAAGTGGATCGCCGGTCCAGGTTCAATGCATGAGACAGGGTGCTCACAGCTGGTGCACTGGGATGACCCTGGGGGATGGGATGAGGAGGGAGGTGAGAGAGGGGTGCTGGATGGGTAACACATGTGCACCCATAGCTGATTCATGTCGATGTTTGGCACCACTACAATATTGTAAAGTAATTAGCCTCCAATTAAATTCAATAAATTAATTTTAAGAAAAAAATATACAGCTTCTACCTCCTCTTAAAAAAGGGGAAGGGGGGGAGATAGAACTGCCATATGACCCAGCAATCCCACTGCTGAGTATACACACTCAGAAAAGCAGAATTGAAAGAGACACGTGCACCCCAATGTTCATTGCAGCACTGTTTACAATAGCTAGGACATGGAAGCAACCTAGATATCCGTCGCCAGACAAATGGATAAAAAAGCTGTGGTACATATCCACAATGGACTACTACTCAGCTATTAGAAAGAATGCATTTGAATCAGTTCTAATGAGGTGGATGAAACTGGTGCCTATCATAAAGAGTGAAGTAAGTCAGAAAGGAAAACACCAATGCAGTATATTAAGGCATACATATGGAATTTAGAAAGATGGTAACGATGACACTATATGCGAGACGGCAGAAGAGACAGATATAAAGAACAGATTTTTGGACTCTGTAGGATAGGGTGAAGGTGGGATGATTTGAGAGAATAGCATTGAAACATGTATATTACCACATGTGAAATACATCACCAGTCCAAGTTCAATACATGAAACAGGGCACACAAAGCCAGTGCACTAGGACAACCTGGAGGGATGGAATGGGGAGGGAGGTGGGAGGAGGGATCAGGATGGGGGACACATGTACACCCACAGCTGATTCATGTCAATGTATGGCCGAAACCCCTACAGTATTGTAAAGTAATTCAGTACAGTTAAGTCACTCAGTCGTGTCTGATTCTTTGCAGCCCCATGAACTGCAGCATGCCAGGCTTCCCTGTCCATCACCAACTCCTGGAGTCTACCCAATCCCATGTCCATTGAATCAATGATGCCATTCAACCATCTCATCTTCTATCATCCCCTTCTCCTCCTGCCCTCAATCTTTCCCAGCATCAGGTTATTTTCAAATGAGTCAGCTCTTAGCATCAGGTGGCCAAAGTATTGGAGTTTCAGCTTCAACATCAGTCCTTCCTTCCAATGAACACCAGGACTGATTTCCTTTAGGATGGACTGGTTGGATTGCCTTGCAGTCCAAGGGGGTCTCAAGAGTCTTCTCCAACACCACAGTTCAAAAGCATGAATTCTTCAGGGCTCAGCTTTCTTTACAGTCCAACTCTCACATCCATACATGACTACTGGAAAAACCTTAGCCTTGACTAGATGGACCTTTGTTGACAAAGTAATGTCTCTGCTTTTTAATATGCTGTCTAGGTTGGTCATAACTTTCCTCCTAAGGAGTAAGTGTCTTTTAATTTCATGGCTGCAATCATCATCTGCAGTGAGTTTGGAGCCCCAAAAAATAAAGTCTGACACTCTTTACACTGTTTTCCCATCTATTTGCCATGAAGTGACGGGACTGGATGCCATCATCTTAGTTTTCTGAATGTTGAGCTTTAAGCCAACTTTTTCACTCTCCTCTTTCTCTTTCACCAGGAGACTCTTTAGTTCTTCTTCACTTTCTGCCATCAGGGTGGTGTCATCTGCATATCTGAGGTGATTTATATTTTTCCTGGCAATCTTGATTCCAGCTTCGGCTTCATCTATCCAGCATTTCTCATGATGTACTCTGCATATAAGTTAAATAAGCAGGGTGACAATATACAGCTTGACATACTCCTTTTCCTATTTGGAACCAGTCTGTTGTTCCATGTCCAGTTCTTTTTTTTTTTTTTTTTTTCATTTATTTTATTAGTTGGAGGCTAATTACTTTACAATATTGTAGTGGGTTTTGTCATACATTGACATGAATCAGCCATGGAGTTACATGTATTCACCATCCCGATCCCCCCTCCCACCTCCCTCTCCACCCAATTCCTCTGGGTCTTCCTAGAGCACCAGGCCTGAGCACTTGTCTCATGCATCCAACCTGGGCTGGTGATCTGTTTCACTATAGATAAAATACATGTTTAGATGCTGTTCTCTCGAAACATCCCACCCTCGCCTGCTCCCACAGAGTCCAAAAGTCTGTTCTGTACATCTGTGTCTCTTTTTCTATTTTGCATATAGGGTTATCATTACCATCTTTCTAAATCCCATATATATGTGTTAGTATGCTGTAATGTCTTTATCTTTCTGGCTTACTTCACTCTGTATAATGGGCTCCAGTTTCATCCATCTCATTAGAACTGATTCAAATGAATTCTTTTTAATGCTGAGTAATATTCCATGGTATATGTACCACAGCTTCCTTATCCATTCATCTGCTGATGGGCATCTAGGTTGCTTCCATGTCCTGGCTATTATAACAGTGCTGCGATGCTGGGGTGCATGTGTCATCATCTGGTTTCCCAGTGTGTATGCATTGCTGGGTCATATGGCAGTTCTATTTCCAGTTTTTTAAGAAATCTCCACACTGTTCTCCATAGTGGCTGTACTAGTTTGCATTCCCACCAACAGTGTAAGAGGGTTCCCTTTTCTCCACACCCTCTCCAGCATTTATTGCTTGTAGACTTTTGGATAGCAGTCATCCTGACTGGCATGTAATGGTACCTCATTGTGGTTTTGATTTGCATTTCTCTGATAATGAGTGATGTTGAGCATCTTTTCATGTGTTTGTTAGCCATCTGTATGTCTTCTCAAAATGGATTAAAGATCTAAATGTAAGAAAAGAAACTATAAAACTCCTAGAGGAGAACATAGGCAAAACACTCTCCGACATAAATCAGAGCTGGATCCTCTATGACCCACCTCCCAGAATATTGGAAATAAAAGCAAAAATAAACAAATGGGACCCAATGAAACTGAAAAGCTTTTGCACAACAAAGGAAACTATAAGCAAGGTGAAAAGACAGCCCTCAGATTGGGAGAAAATAATAGCGAACGAAGCAACAGACAAAGGATTAATCTCAAAAATATACAAGCAACTCCTGCAGCTCAATTCCAGAAAAATAAATGACCCAATCAAAAAATGGGCCAAAGAACTAAACAGACATTTCTCCATGTCCAGTTCTAACTCTTGCTTCCTGACTTTCATACAGGTTTCTCAAGAGGCAGGTCAGGTGGTCTGTTATTCACATCTCTTTGAGAATTTTCCACAGTTTGTTGTGATCCACACAGTCATTGTCATATTCAATAAAGCAGAAATAGATGTTTTTTTCTAGAACTCTCTTGCTTTTTTGATGATCCAGTGAATGTTGGCAATTTGATCTCTGGTTCCTCTGCCATTTCTGAAACCAGCTTGAACATCTGGAAGTTCATGGTTCATGTGTTTCTGAAGCCTGGCTTGGAGAATTTTGAGCATTACTTTATTAGCATGTGAGATGAGTGCAATTGTGCAGAAGTTTGAGCATTCCTTAGCATTGCCTTTCTTTGGGATTGGAATGAAAACTCTCCTTTTCCATTCCTGTGGCTACTGCTGAGTTTTCCAAATTTGCTGGCATATTGAGTGGAGCACTTTCACAGCATCATCTTTTAGGACTGAAATAGCTCAACTGGAGTTCTAGTTGTACTCCATTTGGTAATTTTATTTTTTATGCATTTTCTATTTAATACAGATATTCAAACAAATTCATACTATGGCCTTATTATCTATTTAACATCTGTAAAAGCCATAATGGTATTGTCATATTTAGTATAGATGTAAAAGATTTATGTCTTCTCATTTTTTCTTAAAATATCTTTTATCAATTGCTTTTGAAGTGAAAATAACTTTGGCTATTTTACTCCTTTCTAATGTAGTTTCTTTCTTTGTCATGATTTTGTATCATTTATTTTCCTTTTATTTCTTTATCTGGACTACTTTAATTTAATTTTACCTAATCACTTTTTAATTTTTGGTTTCTTGGGGAACCTCACTAAATTTATTATTTCTTATTTTTTGTTTGTGATGTATACATTTAAGGCAATCAATATTTCACAAGACAGCCTTTTGCTATTATATTTTCCTTTTAAATCATATAAAAATTGAGAACATTCACTTTGGATTTTTCTTGGGTTCATATGTTATTTAGGAATGTTTAACTGAACTTAAAACCAGATAAAGGTTTCACATTTTTGGTTATTGCTTCTAGTTTATTTTTTTATTTTTTCATTTATTTTTATTAGTTGGAGGCTAATTACTTTACAATATTGTAGCGGGTTTTGTCATACATTGACATGAATCAACCATGGTTTTACATGTATTCCCCATCCCGATCCCCGCTCCCACCTCCCTCTCTACCCACTCAGTCTTGCTTCTAGTTTAAATTGTAGAATATTTCTATGAATCTGGAAACAATCTATATCTCTATTATATGTGGCTGGTGTGAATGAGGAGGAATTATTACATTTTATTTCTTTATAATTAATTAAAAACTAAATTTGAATACTCACACTTCAAGTGTCCCTCTGCCAAATTTGGCTGAAGGCTATTATAATGACACTACAGTTCTATATAGTTCATATTAATATATAGTGAATTTTTGGAAAATTTAAGTATAATTAAAAATGTGAGTATTCCATATGAGTATATAAATGTGTGCATGCACATATGTGTTGGTTAATTTTCTAGTTTAGATCTGTCTATAGTCTTACTGGTATATCTGTTTGCCGGATAAGCAGTGACTGGGAATTGTTTAAATCTCCATTTATGATTGCTTTTTTAAAATTTCTGAAATTATATTTATTTATTTTTAATTGATTGATGATTGTTTTACAATATTGGTTTGATTTCTGCCATGTATGAGCATGAATTAGCCATACCTATACATGTGTTCCCTCCCTCTTGGACCTCCCTCCCACCTCCCTGCCTTTCCCACCCTGCTGGTTGTTACAGAGCCCTGGTTTGAGTTTAACCTACATAGCTTTCTCAAATCTTTCTTGAAGTTGTATTATTAAGGACATGCAGATTTTTTTTAATTGTTAATGGTATGATCCTCAATACACTGTTATGAAACATGCTTCATCTTTTCTAACATGGTTCTTGCCTTATATTGTGACAGTTAATGTACAGACAGTACTGACCGTACAGTTAATGTACTGACAGGTAACTTTAGCAGTTCTATCAGCTTGGGCTGCATGATATCATTTTTCATCTTCTTAAATTTCCTCTTTATGTTTCATTTTAAAAAGTGTCATTAAGATAGCAGTTATTAAAATAATTCTTACATATATATAGCTATATTTAATAAAATGTTTTACATTACAAGCATTCTTAGAATTTAAGTGGAAAGCTATTCCATATATATTTAACCTAATTTTAAAATTATTGTTTTCTTTATATACTTATTTGTGTGTAAGTGTATATAATTAATTTTTAAATATAATATATTGTTTCTTTGCATTGTCCTTTATCTTTTTCTTATATTTCACAATAATAGCTGTATTAAGTACAATATTTTAAATTAAAACATTCTTAAAATTTAAATGGAAAGCTATTCCGTATGTATTTAACTTAATTTCAAAATCACTGTAAATTTTATATATATTATTTTTATATAAGCATATATAATTAATTTTTAAGTATAGTGTATTGTTTCTTTGCATTCTGCTTTATCTTTTTCTTATCTTTCACAATAGATATTTTTTTACTTTCCTCTACTGGAACTTATTCATTTAATATGCCTTAGTTTTATTAGTGCCCTACATTTTACAGTTTGTATCCTCTACTCAGTAAAAAACAAGTTGCTTTCACCTACTTCTCAAACAATGAAAAAACATTTATTCTCTACTTTTATTCACTGTTCATGCCATATTTGTTCTCTTGGATTTGAATACAAATGTATATTTACAATTTGAAATTTTATCATTAATATTTTACCTCTCAATATTTATTTGGATATAGTCACATAATTTCCTTTCTTCAAATCTCCTTTTCTTACAAAATTTAACCTAAATTAAATTTCTTCTTTAGAAGATGCTAAATATTTCCTTTACTTAGAGTCAGTTGGTAATTTCCCTCCATTGTGTAGTCACTCAGGCATGTCTGACTCCTTGCGACCCCACCAACTGTAGCCCACCAAGCTCCTCTATGGGCTTCCCTTGTGGCTCAGCTGGTTTACATAGTCCAACAATTGCTATTACACTAGTTTTGGGGGGAAAAAAATGGAATGAGAGTTTGACGGCCTGCGCTTCTAAGAATTTTACTCTGCTTTATATAGATAATGAAGAAGAAATGGTAAGACATTAAAGGTATCTAACACTTTGCTAAAGTCTTGAATCAGCCAATGTTATTTTTGTGGGATTCATTCATGTTCTGTACATAGTTGTAGTTTTTAGTCTGTTAATACTCCACTCTGTGACTTTATGTTTTATTTCTGTGTTTACAACTTTAATGCACATTTGATAATTTCCATTTCTTGCTTTTCATGGGAATCTAGCCCTAATAAATGATTTTCTTCCTAAAATAAACTTTGTTATTTCATTTTCTCATACATTAAGGAAACTAAATATATGGGTGAGCATATTGATCACAAAGTGTATAGAATCATGTGATTACATAACAGCGCATCAAATTGAAGTTTCCTGGCCCCAGTACCCGATTCTGTGTATTTTCCCATCACATCTCCTCCCTCCTTATCTAATTGCTGTCCTGACTTAATACTACAGAATCTCTGCTTGTTTTTGAATTTCATATACATGGAATCATGGGCTTCCCCAGTGGCTCAGCAGTAAAGAATCCATCTGTGATGCAGGAGTGGAGGTTCTGTCCCTGGGTGAGGAAGATGCCCTGGAGGAGGACATGGTAACCCACTCCAGTATTCTTGCCTGGAGAATCCCATGGACTGAGGAGCCTGGTAGGTTACGGTCCTTGGGGTCACAAAGAGTCAGTCATGACTGAAGCAACTAAGCACGCATGGATACATACACGGAATCATATATCATGCAGTTTTCTTTCTGTCTCTGCTCACTCCCATATGATGTTTTTGCAGTTCATCTATACTACTGAATTTTTGCATAATTTGTTATTTTCCACTGCTCATAAAGTAAATGTAACATTTAAGATCAATTCTATGCAATGTCTCTGGGTAAAAGTGGAGTCTTATGTCCTCAGGGATAAAGAGGTTTTCTGGGTTCAGTACATTTAGGCATGGGATTCCCTTTGCTGGTCCCATTTCCACCCCTACCGCCCAATCCTAGTGTCTCTCAGTGGAGGAAGGAGAAGAACTTCCTCTGACTGCTCCGTGTGAGCAGGTGTCCTGATGGATCCCCTTTAAGGCTCATCTGGTATTGCCTACAGGATTCACACAGCAGAGGAGTGGCTTACCTGGGCCACCTTCTACAGAAAAGCTGGGTGTTGGGTGTTGGAAAGCAGCAGGCCTAGGTCATATTCTTCTTTGGGAGGAAGACACAAAATGCTTCTAATTGTTGTTCCCTAATACAGGGTCTCCAACCATTTCACCTTTCTCTTTCAGAATTCTCCACTCTTGTGCCTATCCTTAATTCCAGTGTTTATAGTTGTACTTAGTAGGGATTAGCAGAGAGAAATGAGTCTCTGACACCTTATCTGGTTCACTGGAATCCACCAATACAGAAACAGTGTTTATAGTTGTACTTAGTAGGGAGTAGCAGAGATAAATGAGTCTCTGACCCCTTATCTGGTTCACTGGAATCCACCAATACAGAAACAGTGTTTATAGTTGTACTTAGTAGGGAGTAGCCGAGAGAAATGAGTCTCTGACCCCTTGTCTGGTTCACTAGAATCCACCAATACAGAAACAGGTTGATTCAGGGTTTATTTAGTTAACAAATGGTGTGAAGTCCAGCAACCAAAAATTTGGCTTTCATGTCACTTATTTTCTCAATTTCAACCCCTTAATTTCCTTCTAAAACTTAAACTCTGAAAAATATAGTAGAGAAATTAATGGATAGAGTGACAGTATCTAGAGAAATAAAAAACACAGAATCTAAAAACTTATTTGAAATCTTGCTATGAGAGTTTTTACAACATGAGTAACAAAATATGTAAAGCAGATTTTCCTTATTTACATAAAAAACAATGAAAATTCTAAGCATAACTGAGCTAATTTTAAATCAGAAGTACAGATATTAGTTAATGTCTTGGATATATTAAAACTTTCAACTTTATGTCTTCAGTATTAGATTAGGGATCTAATACTCTCATTTTGTTCAGGAAACTAAGGATCCTCTGAAAGAACACACTACCTGCATTTTAAGAAATAATAAAATTTTTCATAGTCATTAAGTGAAAATGCTTTACTTTTGTGTAGAAATACCTGAAGTCCCTCTCAATTATGTCATGGATTCCAGTCTTTCAAGAAGGCAGTGATCTTCCATGGGTGTGGCAAAATGGCTCAACTTGCAAAGTACAGTAAGTTCTTTTAAAATAATACTATATAGAGGAAGAAAATATGAAAACTAAAAATTTTAAGAATAATATCAAAGATTTGTTTAAATTGAATTATAGAAAGCTGAAGGAAGATGTTGAATGTTAAAGAAATGATTTAAATATTAAAGAATTTTCCAAACAACAAATTCTTGCTTAAATTATATTAAAATCATGACCTGTTTTCAAAAATCTTTTATGACAGTTACATGAAATATGCTATTGTTTCATGAGTTGTTCTTAAGTGATATGACAAAATTATGCATTTTTTTCCATTATAAGACAACAGATTTATCACATGAAAAAAAAAAAATTGTGCAATGCTAACCTCAGGGGGGCTTAAAATCAGATGATTATAAATTCCCAAATAAGTATACTTGCAAGAACAAACTTGAGACTTAAAAGGTGAGTTTGGATGCTATTGGGTAACTTTAGCTCTTGTGAAATGGAAATAATATTCAGTTCAGTTCAGTCGCTCAGCCATGCCCAACTCTTTGAAACCCCATGGACTACAACACGCCAGGCTTCCCCGTCCATCCCCAGCTCCCAGAGTTTACTCAAACTCATGTCCATTGAGTTGGTGATGCCATCTAACCACCTCATCCTCTGTCATTCCCTTCTCCTCTCGCCTTCAGTCTTTCCCAGCATCAGGGTCTTTTCAAATGAGTCAGCTCTTCGCATCAGGTAGCCAAAGTATTGGAGTTTCAGCTTCAGCATCAGTCCTTTCAATGAATATCCAGAACTGACTTCCTTTAAGATGGACTGGTTGGATCTCCTTGCAGTCCAAGGGACTCTCAAGAGTCTTCTCCAACACCACAGTTTAAAAGTATCAATTCTTCAGCGCTCAGCTTTCTTTATAGTCCAACTCTTACATCCATATATGACTAGTGGAAAAACCAATGCTTTGACCAGACGGACCTTTGTTGGCAAAGTAATGTCTCTGCTTTTTAATATGCTAGAAATAATATTATGACTGCATAAAGTTTAAAATGAATTACATTCTTTTTTCTAATAATAAAAGTTTTTTTCAAAAACAGTTGAAATATAATATACATACCAAAAAGTACAGATATCATTCCTTTGGTGTCTGACTTTTTTTGCTCAACATGTTTATGACAATCAAACTTTCTAAACGATCACATGGTGTATGAGTCCATTTACATGAAATATCAAAAATAGAACAGACACCAAAAGCAGATTAGTGATTACCTAGAGCTGTGTTGGAGATGGGAATAGGAAATGACTGATAACTGATCAATGATGAATACTTCCTAGATTTTTATAATGGTGATGGTTGTAAATTGTAAATATATTTAAAATAGCTATTTTATATACTTTAACTGGATGAATTTTTTGCTGTGTAAATTATACCACAATAAAGCCATTTTAAAAACTGAAATTATGCTTGGGACTTCATTTAATCGTTAAAATATTTTGTAAAGAGATTCATAGTTACAGTATTTACTCTTCTAGTCAATATCATGCTTTATCCTTTCATGAATTAGGTTTTCATTCATTTCTCCCTTGTATTTTATATTTTTATATATTGAAATCTTACAGAAATATAGGTATTTCCTAGTCATGTTTTTGTAAATGTCATCTTTATTTTTTAAATTTTTAGTAATTTTGCTGTTGCAAACAGAAATACAATGAGATTTACAGTTTGACCTTAACTCCAATGACTTCTCTGATTTTATATATTAATTCTGTCATTTTGAATATATATTCCTCTGGATTTCTTATATAAAAAGTTATTTCATCTATAAACAATTGCACTTCATTTCTTCCCTCCTGTGCAATTGTTTGTTTGTTTGTTTTTGACTTATTTTTACAGGAAAGGGCTTTATCTCCAATATTGAATAGAAGTTACAGTAAAGATCCTATATGTGTCCTTCCTATATTAGTGGGACAACATTTCAATATTTCATCTTCAAGTGTTAGGTTTGTTTTAAGATTTTTTCATCATACCTGCATTTATAACAAATCTCCCATCTTCTGGACAGGTCATATTGTTTAGCTACAGAGTGAAAATCTGACTTTGTCAATTCTCACTTCACACTCATCAAATCATGAACTCCTTATTGCAAAATTCAGACTTAAAGAAAGTAGGGAAAACCATTAGGTCATTCAGGTATGAACTAAATCAAATCCCTTGTGATTATACAGTGGAAGTGACAAATAGATTCAAGGGACTAGATCTGATAGACAGAGTGCCTGAAGAACTATGGATGGAGGTTCAAAACATTGTACAGGAGGTAGTGATCAAAATCAAACCCAAGAAAAAGAAATGCAAAATGATTATCTGAGGAGGCCTTACAAATAGCTGAGAAAGGAAGAGAAGAGAAAGGCAAAGGAGACAAAGAAATATATACCCATCTGAATGCAGAGTCCCAAAGAATAGCAAGGAGAGATAAGAAAGCCTTTTAAGTGATCAGTGCAAAGAAATAGAGGAACAATAGAATGGGAAACACTAGAGATTTCTTTAAAAAAAAACTAGAGATACCAAGGAAATACTTCATGCAAAGATAGGCACAATAAAGGACAGAAATGGTATGAACTTAACAGAAAGAGAATATATTAAGAAGAGGTGGTAAGAATACACAGAAGAGCTGTAAAAAAAAGACCTTCATGACCCAGATAATCACAATGATGTGATCACTCACCTAGAGCCAGACATCCTGGAATGTGAAGTCAAGTGGGCCTTAGGAAGCATCACTACAAACAAAGCTAGTGGAGGTGATGAAATTCTAGTTGAACTATTTCAAATCCTGAAAGATGATGCTGTGAAAGAGCTGCACTCAATATGCCAGCAAATTTGGAAAACTCAGCAGTGGCCAACAGAACTGGAAAAGGTCAGTTTTCATTCCATTCTCAAAAAAGAGCAATACCAAAAAATGTTCAAACTACCACACAATTGCACTCATTTCACATGCTAGCAAGGTAATGCTTAAAATCCTTCAAGCTAGACTTCAACAGTATGTGAACCAAAAACTTCCAGATGTTCAAGCTGGATTTAGAAAAGGCAGAGGAACCAAAGAACAAATTGCCAGAGTCAGATGAGTCATAGAAAAAGCAAGGGAATTCCAAAAAAAATCTACGTCTGCTTCATTGACTACACTAAAACATTTGACTGTGTTGATCACAACAAACTGTAGAAAATTCTTCAAGAGATGGAAATACCAGAGCAACTGTCCTCCCTCCTGAGAAACCTGTATGCAGGTCAAGAAGCAACAATTAAAACCAGACATGGAACAACAAACTGGTTCCAAATTGGGAAAGGAGTATGTCAAGGCTGTATATTGTCACCCTGCTTATTTAACTTGTGTGCAGATTACATCATGTGAAATGCCAGGCTGGATGAAGCTCAAGCTGGAATCAATACTGCTGGGAGAAATTTCAGTAACTTGAGATATGAAGATATACCACCCTTATGGCAGAAAGTGAAGAGGAACTAAAGAGCTTCTTGATGAAAGTGAAAGGGGAGAGTGAAAAAGTTGGATTAAAATTCAAGAGTCAAAAAACTAAGATCATGGCATACACTGTTATCAATTCATGGCAAATAAATGGGAAAAAATGGAACCAGTGACAGACTTTATTTTCTTGGGCTCCAAAATCACTGCGATGGTGACTGCAGCCCTGAAATTAAGACTCTTGCTCCTTGGAAGCAAAGCTATGATGAACCTAGATAGCATATTAAAAAGCAAAGACATCACATCACTTTGTCAACAAAGATCCGTAAGTCAAACTATGGTTTTTCCAATAGTCATGTACGGATGTGAGAGCTGGACCATAAAGAAGGCTGAGCCCTGAAGAATTGATGCTTTTGAGTTGTACAGCTGGAGAAAAGTCTTGAGAGTCCCTTGGACAGCAAGGAAATCAAACCTGTCAATCCTTAAGGAAACCTTTATCCTTTCTATAATCAATTCTTGGTATATCTTAGCCCCATTCAACTTTCTATCTAACATGTATGTATGAGAGTTGCTCAGTCATGTCTGACTCTCTGTGACCCCATGGACTATGTAGTTCATGGAATTCTCCAGACCAGAATCCTAGAGTGGGTAGCCTTTCCCTTCTCCAGGGCATCTTCCCAACCCAGGGATTGAACCCAGGTCTCCTGCATTGCAGGCGGATTCTTTACCAGCTCAGCCACAAGGGAAGTTCGATATGAGACATATTGTTTTTAAATAAACTCCTTCTAAATCACCTAATCCAGGACATCTCCCTAACACCATTTCCTCACAGTTGATATTGGTAATCCATTATGAAATTGTCAGATATAATTCTCTCTTCTATAATACCTAGCAACTGTGTTTACCATTGCAAATTACATGTTCATTTAAAACCATATGCTTATGTCTATAAACAGACTGTGAACAATTAGATAATAGGGACTGTGCTTTTTATTTTTTTAAACTGTATATATATATATATATATATATATATATCTGTTGCCAAACAATATACTTGACACACAGAAATTCTTAACAAAGACTAACTCAAACAAGAAATAGGATAGAGTCTTCATGAAAGTACAAGTAGTTTCCTATTTGTGTGTGTACATATATATATTCTATTGGGCTTTGATGTTAATTCTGTATATAATAATGGAGAAAAAATAAGCCAGTATAAAGAGGCTCCAGGAGGTTGGCTACTACCATAGAAGGAAAACTGCAAGGTTTCAGTAGATATTTTCAAACCCTCCAAGAGGATAATGTAAGAACTGTAGAGTTTAAACAATGCATTTTTATTCCTGTGTATGTAAATGAATCTGCTAACAATAAATGAAGAGGCAATAAATAAATTAGAATTTAACCAACTGCTATTAGGTGCATTTAAAAAGTGATTTGAGAGACTGATTTTACCTACATTTGCAACTAATGACCCATTTTCCTTGGAAAAAGTGCTGCCTTATTCCTAGATCTATTTCTTTGCGTACCTGGGGTAAGTAATATCCACATTTCATGATATTGAAAAAATCCTAGTATTCTTTGATATTGAAAGTGAGTTTGGATTCAAGACGCAGAAGTTGTAAATGGCATATTTCCTTTTTTGCGTGACTGTGGAGATTACCATTGTGGTAGAAAACTTAAGATTAAATGCCAAACAAACAAGCAATCAAACAAGGAAAATAACTAGAATGCTAATAGTAATTTGAAGACATCTAACTTGTAAGTCATGCCTATTTTTCACTTGAGAGTGATTTTGAAAAGAGTTACTATTTACATGGCCATTTATTCACAAATTATAAGTTAATACCACAGCAGGGAAATGCTCTTATGTTTTCCTATATCAAATAGATTGATATTAAACAAAACAAAACAAATATGAAGTCTTCTAGCATGGGCTAAGTTAATGTAATGAAAACATTTCTTTGTTGAAGAAATGACCCCTCAGTAGAATGGTTTATTTTTTAAATCACAGAAGGCTTCAACTAAGATGGGGCTAAGTAATTATTTATCCATTAGTAACTCAAGAAACCATGCCAATCAATATTAGTTGTCAAGATGGTGATTTAGTCTCTTCCTCTTCCTGCTGAAGTATACATTCAAGATTTATGAAATCCCTGCCTTATGTTCATTCTACTACAATGTACTAGTTGACTTTACATGTGCCTTGCCAAGTATGTAACACCTAGCTGTGTTCTGAATTTATATTAAGTTCTGAGTAATTATTTATTCAAGTGTGTTTGCTGATCTTTCACTTTGTCACTGGGCATTTCATTCTTTTTCAACATGCCCGTGAGTATCCAGACTCAACTCTGTTTCTTCCAGTCAGGTTTATTTACTTCATTGCTCTTGTTATGAATTTTAGAATCTTCTTGTCCTGTCTCATCGATTCAAACACATTTATGAAAAAATAAATACTATAAAAGTTTCTGTTGGTCATGGTCATACAGCTTATGCTTGCATTTCCAGGCAACTGTCCAGCAAACACCCTGACCACATCCAGTTTTAGTATCACAGCTTGAGATGAGTATCCGGCCCCGAGGACAGCTCCCCACCACAAAGTTGCACTGTGGCCTCACCACCTCTGCCCCTTATTGTACACAGGAAGAGCTTAACACAGGCTCAGTCATGTAAGCCAGACTGTACCTTACCGGCCAAGAAGGCCTGTTGATTAACCGTAGTGGTTATTCTCACTTAACAAATTTAATTTTGAAGAGCTTGTTGAGGTGGCAGTGGTTATTCTCAGACAACTTGAACCCAGGCTATTTGCAAAGCATTGTAAATGTCTATCTCCAGTAGTTTTAAAATGTCATATAGATATGTCCCTATGAAACCTATACATGTATTTTTGTAGTCAAACTACTCCATCTGCATAAATTCATTTTGTTGGTCCAATAAAACACCATTTATTAGAAAGTATGTCTTCTGAAAGCAATGTCATATACTTCTGCAATTTCATATGTCACTGAAATATCTCTACTGTTGAGCACATCCTCAGTAGATGATCCACGATGACTGGGGCAGGGTGAATGTGTGCTGAGCATTGAGAAAGATGTTGGAATTTCATTATACATACTTTCTCCTTACACTAGTAAGTTTTAAATGTCTCCCCTGCCTTTTCATTTTTTTAGCTCACATTCCTGACTCAGAACATATCTCTTTAAGAATCCTTAAAGACAGATGTTGACTGGACTTTTGTGGTGATCATTTTGCAATATATGTGAATATTGAATCATTGTTATACATTTGAAACTAATATAATGTTATATGCTAATCATACCTTAATTAATAAATTAATGAAAAATTATTTGCCCTCTATCTTAAAAAAAAAAAATTCCTTTTCTCACTCTCACTTTACAGAGGGAGATTTACCTATGACACGACACTCCTCATGCTTACGTTGTCTCTTTCCAGAAACTCTTCTTCTAAGTATATTTTTGTGAGTTTTCCACGGGACTCTAAGTTCTTATTTGAAATAAACGAAATGAGTAGACTATTCAGATGTTCTGTTTCTACTTTATTTTTACTTTTTTTTCTTGGTCTTTTATTTAAAAGACACATTGGTTAAACCTAAAGCTGCTAACATAAAAAATAACCCTTCAAGTAAGTGTGATTTAGATTTCCCCATAAAAAAACCCACATTCATTTCCTTTTATAGATCAAATTTTTTTTAAAAATGTGGTTTTAAGAAAATGTCTGCCTGTATTTCTTATGTCAAGGTCTTGCTTTATTCTGTAGCATTGGCAATGGAAAATGTGGATTAGCTGAAAAGAATATTGGTCAAACACTGTCAGAAGATAACTATTTTTTCCCCTCAATGTGTTTTACAGTCACTTGTTTTGTTTATTCTTGAAATTATTTTACACTCTCTTTTCCATTTTTCTATCACCTACACTAAAATGTAATCTCCATTACAAGGCAAGAAAGTTTGCCTAGATTATTTAACATTCTCAAGGTTTAGAAAAGCGTCTAGCAAATAGTTGTCACTAAAGCATATATATAGAGAGATATATGTATATATATATATATTAAATACAATTGTTTATTGTTCAAGTTGAAACATACTACCAAATTTGCTTTCCTTCTTTTCCCAGTATATTGTTAAAATTTTTGAGTTTGATAACCTTGCATTTCCTTATAATTTTAGTGTTTTGTTATCTTATATTTTATCTGTGTTTCAAATAAATGTAATAAATGAAATGAAAATAAATAAAAGGTATACTGAATCAATCTTATGAATTGATATCAATTTTCATGGATTTACTTATTTTTATGCACACCAGGTTATGATTTAATTTCCTAATTCTGCATATGATGTATATATGGCACAATGTATATATTCACATTTGGGTTTTTATAATGGTTTAAAAATTCACAGCAGTAATTATTTAATAGTACCTCATTTTCTACTCTATCTACAATGATACCTAATCTATTTTTTCATTGATAAACATGACTTTTTGTTTGTATCTTTTCTCTTTCAGTTTGCCTGATTTGTTTATGTTCTCATATCATTTTGTTGTAACAAAACTTTGTTGAACGTAGCTTTAGCAAAAGTCTTGATATCTAGAAGAAAAAGGTCACTATTGTTTTTTCTTCTTCAACAGTGACAGGTCTACTCTTGGATTTTTCTTTAAGGAACATAGCATAACAGGGGATATTAATTGGAAGTGAATTTAACCCCTGAACTATTTTAGGATTAATTGGCATATTTATTAGATCCAGTGGTCCTATTAAAACTTAGCTGTGTTTAACAATACTTATATAATATTATAGAATAAGTTCCATGTAGATCTTATCTATTTCTGTTAGATTTGCTCATAAGTATCTAACAATGTTTCTACTGTGGCTGTTAATTAATTGTTTCTGTTTATTATTGACCCCTAGTATGAGAGAATTTACAAATTAATGTTACATTCAGTTATACTAATATTATTTCTATTAACTAGTCATTAAATTATTTTTATATTCTATGTTGATAATTATATCATCAGCAAAAACTTTTTTAAGTCCTTATCTTTTAAATTTTTTGTGGTGGTCTTAAGGGTGCTGGAGAATCTCCTCAATGATTTTGAAACAAAGTGGTATTATCATCATTTTGTCGTAATGATTTTCTAAAAAGCTACTAATACCTTGAGGTTAAGAATGATGTTTATCAAATTCAGGTCTGTCAGGGGGAAGGGATAGTTAGGGAGTTTGGGGAGATCATTATACACACTACTATATTCAAAATGGATAACCAACAATGACCTATTGTATATTACATGAAACTCTACTCGATGTTTTGTGCCAGCCTGGATAGGAGGGGTGGTGTGGGAGAAAATGGATGCATGTAAATGTATGATTGAGTCTCTTTGCTGTTTACTTGAAACTACCACACCATTGTTAATTGGCCATGGTCCAATACAAAATAAAAGTTTAAACTTTGAAAAAAAAAAGAATGTTTATATAGATTCTGGTATATATACTAAGATTGTTTATCATGAAAAGTTGTTGAATTGTAAGAAGCATGTACTCCATCTTGATGCAATCATGTTCTTTTATTTCTTAAATCTATTGTTTGTAGCATTTTATTTAACATTCTTCTGAAAGATAATTATTACAATCCTGAAATAAACTGAATTTGGTCATCTATATGCTAAGCAGGTTTATACAGTGTTTGATATGACTTGGGACTGTTTACAATCTTGTAACAATGTTCATAAATAAGGTTAACTTTTCCTTTTTCTAACACATTTTCATCTAATTTGGAAATCAAGGTAACTCTAGTTGTAGTGAAAAAAATAGCAACAACTCCTTTTCCCCCTATAGTTTAGAAAACTTTGTATAATTTATAATGAAAGTCCTTGAAAGTTAATTTCTCTCTCCTATAAAACTATTTGACGTCTGTGCTATCCATACAGAAATTTTTAAAATGATATATTGATTCCAGAAAAATAGCTATAGCTTTACCAAATATTGCAGAGCTTACTTTTACCTATGTTAATTTTATCTTACACATTTGGTACATAGCAAATAGTTACAGTGTCTATGTAATTGCTCTATTAACTAAAAATTATTTCCTGATAATTATCTCCTATTCATTGAATAGGCCATGAATTTACTGGTTGAAGTTCTGTTTTTACAAGCACATGTTCAGTGAGACAACAGACTGGTTCCAAATTGGGAAAGGAGTACGTCAAGGCGGTACATTGTCACCCTGCTTATTTAATTTATATGCAGAGTACATCATGAGAAATGCTAGACTGGATGAAGCACGAGCTGGAATCAAGATTGCCAGGAGAAATACCAATAACTTCAGATATGCAGATGACACCACCCTTATGGCAGAAAACAAAGAAGAACAAAAGAGCCTCTGGATGAAAGTGAAAGAGGAGAGTAAAAAAAGTTGGCTTAAAAGTTAACATTCAGAAAAGTAAGATCATGGCATCCAGTCCCATCACTTCATAGCAGATAGATGGGGAAACAATGAAAACAGTGACAGACTTCACATTTTTGGGCTCCAAAATCACTGCAGATGATGACTGCAGCCATGAAATTAAAAGATGCTTGCTCCAGAAGAAAAGCTATGACCAAGCTAGACAGCATATTAAAAAGCATTGACGTTACTTTGCCAACAAAGGTCCATGTAGTCAAGGCTATAGTTTTTCCAGTAGTCATGTATGGATGTGAGAGTTGGGCTATGAAGAAAGCTGAGCACTGAAGAATTGATGCTTTTGAATTGTGGTGTTGGAGAAGACTCTTGAGAGTCCCTTGGACAGCAACGAGATCTAACCAGTCCATCCAAAAGGAAATCAGTCCTGAATATCCATTGGAAGGACTGATGCTGAAGCTGAAACTCCAAAACTTTGGCCACCTGATGTGAAGAACTGACTCATTGGAAAAGACCCTGATGCTGGGAAAGATTGAAGGCAGGAGAAGGGGACAATAGAGAATGAGATGGTTAGATGGCATCACTGACTCTATGGTCTTGAGTTTGAGCAAGCTCCAGGAGTTGGTGATGGACAGGGAGGCCTGGCATACTGCAGTCCATGGGGTTGCAAAGAGTTGGACACAACTGAGTGACTGAACTGAACTGAAATGTTCAGTGAGAGTTCATAAAAATGACTCTTTTTTAAAGTTATTTTCCTTTAGAGTACATATTTTTGTTTTCTTCTTCAAATTGCCCCCTCTAATTTATAATAAAAATAAAGATAATGATAGCTGCTATTCTATAGAATATAATATTATAAAGAAGTACAAAGAGTCCAACTTTCACTAAAACTTACTCTAAATAAATTTTTATCTTAGAATAGTCTTTAATATAAAAAGTACAAAAAATAATACAAAGAGTTCCCATAACCCAGTGTCCAGTTTCTGTTATTATTGGCAGCATATATTAGAATGGTGCTTTTTTCACAACAAATGAACTGATGCTGATATTAAAGAAACTACTTTATTCATATTTCTTTAGTTTTTACTTAATGTCTATTTTCTGTTTCATTATTCCATCCAGGACACGATCTAATGTTTATTACACTTAGTCATTCAATCTCTTTAAACTTTTGAATGTCACAGTTTGATTGTCATTATTTGTTAATGAAATGAAATGCCATCATTTCTTAAATATAAATTATAAATTTATAATTTATAACAGAAGTTATAAATAGCTAAAAACCAGAGCATTAAGGCATTAGTTGATTTTTGTTGCTACTCTGCCAAGAGATTTGTTGCTATTGTTCTGAGCAACAGAGGAGCAGTTATACAATGAGTGGTGTTCAGAAGGAAAAAAGAGAAAAGAGCCCTACTTATGAGCAGAGATAGACCTGAGTCACTCATATACATAGAAAATGAAATTTGGGATGTAAGTTGATAATTATTTACACTAGGCATATGATGATTCATCCTAGAATTTTTATTTTGTAAACACTTACTATTTTCATTATTAAAAAGTCGTGGGTATGCATATATACAAATGTCCGTATAATCAAAGCTATGGTTTCTCCAGTAGTCATGTACAGATGTGAGAGTTGGACCATAAAGAAGGCTGAGCACTGAAGAATTGATGCTTTCAAACTGTGATGCTGGAGAAGACCCTTACAAGTCTTTTGGTCTGCAAGGAGATCAAACCAACCCTGAGTATTCATTGGAAGGCTGTTGCTGAAGTTGAAGCTCCAATACTTTGGCCACCTGATGTGAAGAACTGACTCATTGGAAAAGAATCTGATGCTGGGAAAGATGGAAGGCAAAAGAATTGGGTGGCAGACAATGAGATGGTTAGATAGCATCATCGACTCAATTGGCATGAATTTAAGCAAACTTGGGGGATAGTGGAGGACAGAAGAGAGTAGTGTGCTTCAGTTCATGGGGTTGCAAAGAGTCAGACACAACTTAGGGACTGAACACCACTAACAACATGTACACACATATGTATATATACACATACATGTTTAGGTATATATACTTATATACGTATGTACGTATTAATAGTATATATATGAAAGCTATCTTTCTGTGGTTTCAGTTTATATGATACAGCACAGTTAAGTCCACTCAAATGAAATGATTAAGAAGTTTAATTTTTCACAAAGTGATTAAGAAGTTTAATTTTTTCTCCTTTTTTCTTCCACCCACTACTTACAGCCATGTTTTATAATAAAGTATTCACTTTTGGAAAAAATTCAGAAAGTGATTCTGTTATCCCATCATTTGTTTCTTAAAACTCTGGCTATTTGTTATCACTTAATTTACCATTTTTAAGTCATAAAATGATGTTAGAACCTAACATTTATTCCATCAAAAGGGTAACATTCTGTGCAATGAGAGGCGGAAGTACTGTGGTTTGTGTGGTGCTTTTTCAACAGAAAGATGAGATGAGAAAAACACCTATCATATCTTTCTTCAGGGATCAAAATTGACTGGAAATCACTAGTGTCATTTTTAAATGGGGAACTCGGGACATGTCTTTTTTTTCAGGAGGCTCTTATCCACAAGAATCAGGATCTTCTTTCTCTGATCAGGTGTGTGTCTGTGTGCGTCGCTCTGTGTGTTTCTAACAGCTGTTGTTCAAGAAATAAGAACTCTTGAGGTTTTAACCTCAAGAAAGTTTCTAAAAATATTTATGCTGTAAGGTAATTCTAGTTGTTTCTTAAGTGTTTGAACTGACTTACTGAAGGCAAGGAATACTTATTACTTCAGGGGTATATTATTTTTCACTTTATTTAATGATGGATAAGTAGGATATACTTATTGAAGAATCAGAAGTTATGATGATGCTATAAGATGAAGTCTTCAAATAAAGCTAAAAGAATAAATCTTTACTTTTGGGACTAGAGAACTGAATTTCAATTTAAAATTTCACACACGAGTTTTCTACTCTTGTGCAAGTCACTTACCCTCTGTGACATACAATATTACTTGCTAAAAGGAAACAAATTATTTTCATTGTTCCCAACAATCATAGTCAAATATAAAACAACATTTTTAAAAATTCTAAGCATTATGCATACTTATTCAACACATTTTGTCTGAGAGCTACGCTAGACAATGTTAAGATATTAATATATAAACAAATGTGAGATTAGTTTTGTTAGTGATGATGATGGTGATAACTTGTAAATGATGGCAATGATATGGACAGAAGCTCAAAAAAAGCATACTAGGAAAAATCATTCAGTAAAAGTTTATATATCCTACCCAGATTTACCTTGCAAAGAAAGCAGTTACCGCTATATCCTGTGAATTAAAAGCAACTATTACATTTTCTAACAGTTTGAAATGATTATTTTTTTATTTTCTAGTAAGGGAAAATTTAAAGGTTAATGCTACTTGGTTTTATATGAATTCTCATTTCCATTCTTTCCTTTTTTTAATATCTGCATGCATGAACCTTTTCTGTATTCTCACTTTTCTAATGTAAACATATCAACTTACCACAAGGAGACAAAACTAGAAAAAAAAATCCCATTTTTATTTTATTCAGGAACCCTTTCTAAAAAATGAAAACTCTGAATTCATCTTTGATATAGATAAGCAGTCATAATTATACAGTGGGATTGGTCTGAGATAGGTGGGTTCATCATGGCAAAGGTACATACTTTCTGTATAAATGGAGTTTACTCTTTCTGTATAATTTTAAAATACCCAGAATTTAATCAAACATATAAGTCACAGAAAAGCAATTTACTTTGAATCACTTATGTTCATATTATATTTTAAATCAAGGCTTCAAAAACTTGAAAGCTTTTTCTCCCCTTCATTAACTAACAAAGTAATGTATCTCACAATTTGAGGCAGACTAAAATAATAACAGCTTTAGGATTTTGAGTTAGAATTGAATTTTAATCAAGCTTTTACCAGTCTCTAGCTTTGAGATCTGGGACACTCCACAACCTCTATGGACTTAAGTTTCCTTTTCTAGTAAATAGAGATAAAAAACATTTCATATTTACCTTAGTGGATCTCTGTGATATTCAACTCAAGTGACATAAATTTGAAAATGCTTCTTAAACTAAAGTATTATAAATTACTTATAAGTGGTAGCACTATATTAAGTAAGCAGTATGAATTTGGCCACCTCTAAAATTTAATTTCTTCAACCATAAAATATTCTTACCTTATTCACACATTTAATAATAAAGTTTGCTACATTACATATTATGTGAAAGTCTTTGTCGTTCATTCGTGTCTGACTCTTTGTGACCCTGTGGACTGTAGCCCACCAGAATCCTCTCTCCTTGAAATTCTCCAGGCAGGAATACTGAAGCAGGTTGCCATTTTCTTCTCCAGGAGATCTTCCTGACCCAGAGATCAAACCCAGGTCTCTCTCATTGCAGGCAGATTCTTTGCCATCTGAGAAAATAATGTTTTAGTTTAATTTTAGGTGTAAAAGGTAATTTGTATTAGCATTTCATTTATAAAGAGGCTTTTACATATTCAGTAATGATTACTGTTCAAAAAGAAAGAAAAAATGAGTTTTCACTTGCTTTGTTCAGAGGGAAGAGTCTTTGCTTATCTTTATCCTAAAATTATAGACCCTATTTTATTCTTTGCAAGTTCTTCACTATGAAGAACATTAGATACACTACTATATACTCTTTACTACCAAATTTACATTATTGACACTAGATGTATATTATTTACTTTAACTTTTTAAAAGATCCACGCCAGACTGTGTTAATATTCTTTGTCTTCCTTCATCCAAACCCCTCCCTTTTTCTTTCTCTTTCTTTCTTCTTGCAATCTGTGAAGTTATTAACTTAGTAAATGGCACTGTGAATCAAACAAGTGTGTAACTCCTTAGAAACCAGTCTTTTTCATGATGCACTGTTTTATTTTGATGTTATATTTCATTACAACACATTAGCACTTTAATAGTACATAAGATCTTGCTAGAGATATTTTGCCATAGCATAAATGTACTTTTGTTTATATCAGTTCAGTTCAGTTCAGCTGCTCAGTTGTGTCCGACTCTTTGCGACCCCATGGACTGCAGGATGCCAGGCCTCCCTGTCCATCACCAACTCCCCGAGTTTACTCAAACTCATGCCCATTGATTCAGTGATGCCATCCAACCATCTCATCCTCTGTCTTCTCTTCCCGACTTCAATCTTTCCCAGCAGCAGTCTTTTCAAATGAGTCAGCTATTCGCATCAGGTGGCCAAAGTATTGGAGTTTCAGTTTCAGCATCAGTCCTTCCAGTGAATATCCAGGACTGATTTCCTTTAGGATGGACTGGTTGGATCTCCTTGCAGTCCAAGGGACTCTCAAGAGTCTTCTCCAACACCACAGTTCAAAAGCATCAATTCTTCAGTGCTCAGCTTTCTTTATAGTCCAACTCTCACATCTATACATGACCACTGGGAAAAACCATAGCCTTGACTAGACAGACCTTTGTTGGCAAAGTAATGTCTCTGCTTTTTAATATGCTGTCTAGGTTGGTCATAACTTTTCTCCCAAGGAGTAAACTTCTTTTAATTTCATGGCTGCAGTCAACATCTGCACTGATTTTGGAGCCCCCAAAATTAAAGTCTGCCACTATTGCCACTGCTTTTCCATCTATTTCCCATGAAGTGATGGGACCAGATGCCATGTTCTTTGTTTTCTGAATGTTGAGCATTAAGCCAACTTTTTCACTCTCCTCTTTCAGTTTCATCAAGAGGCTCTTTAGTTCTTCTTCACTTTCTGCCATAAGGGTGGTGTCATCTGCCTATCTGAGGTTATTGATATTTCTCCTGGCAATCTTGATTCCAGCTTGGGCTTCATTCAGCCCAGCATTTGTTTACATCACAAAGCATAAAAATCATAAGGTAATACAAAATAAAAGTAATTTGATGTTATGCTTTAAAAAGGATATGGATGGGAATGCCAACTTAAATTTTAACATTTATGAGCTGAGTGGCAGAAAGACCATGACATAGTGGCTTGAACTGTTTTTCTCCAGAGATGAGTGAATCTCATACTTATGCCAGTGAACGAGTAAAGTCTGGTGCTTCTAGACAAAGCCAAAAGAGAACATGTATATTAACCACAAGTCAACGTGGACAAAACCGTAAGTCTTATGTTTCATTTGTCTCTCTCAGTGTCCTGAGGTGAATCTTAGAAACTGTGACTAAATTGATGATAAGCATTCAGTTTATTTTACCTTCATGAAGAAAGCAGATATGAGATTCTCTCTCATATGCTATATGGTCTTTTCTGGTAGCTTATGTGCTATTGGAATATATAATAAAATTTAGCAGAAGCTGTTGTGTTTAGAATCTTTTCATGCCCTAAAAATGAAGAAATCATCATAATAATGAAGACAGTAATTTCTAAGGGATTGCTGAACAACTAGACTTGTGTGTGTGTTCAGTTACTCTTTGCAACTCCATGGACTGTAGCCTGCCAGGTACTTCTGTCCATGGAATTTTCTGGGGAAGAATACTGGAGTGGGTTGCTCCAGGGGTCCAGGGGATCTTCCTAAGCCAGGGATCAAACCTGAGTCTCCTGCATTGGCAAACAGATTCTTTATCACTGAGCCACCTGGGAAGCCATGAAAACCTAGCCTTAAGGAGAAGTAAATAGAAATGGAAAACAGAAAGGAAATATCAAATTTCCTTCAGTTCAGTTATGTCCTTAAACATTATGGAGGAGATGACTTGACCGCTATTCACAGAAATGTTTCTGGGTGGTGAAGAAGGTATGCTCTCTTAACCAATCTGGAATATGGTGAAAAATAAAGCCTGAGATAGCTTACACAAAAGGAAAAACAACAGGTTACTCTCACTTATAAATTTTGATTAAATGTTCAAAGTATATTATCAAATAACATCATTTTACGATGATTAATTATAGGAATGAAACTGTGCACTATGTAATAATCAAAGTGGAAAGATTGTATGAATGTATACATAATGCTAAAAAGGTTTCAGATAAAAATTGATATGAATTTTAATTAAAAAGAACTTAATTTTAGAAACCTCTAAGATATAAGTACTGCCTTTGATGTATTTTTTTTTCTGAAGCTACATTATGCTTATTGCTAAACGGCAGCAACATTTTCACTGTAGTTAGAAAAAGAGAAGAATTTTCATTATTATTACTGTTGAATAATATTGATTGTTTTGCTGGTGTTAGCAGAATTAACAAGAAAAGAAAGAGGTAAATGATATAAAATTGGAGTTAAAAGGCAAAATTAATATTATTTGAAAAAAATATTTTTTAAGCCTTCACCTAAAATATTACAAACAGTAAGGATATCTAGTAAGTGAACTTGATTGAAAATAAGACAAAATTAATACCTTACTAACTACAAAACAAGGAAAATGTGATGAAAAACAAATGCCATATGCATAAAACAAAATATCAGAAAAGAATAGCAGCACACTTTTAAATTGAAAACCCTAGAAATAAACTTACTCATTTAAAATTGTACTGGTGAACATAAAATAAGACATGTGTTATAGAAATAAAAACTGTTCAAGGATAAAAGGCATTTTAAAAATGTAAATTATCTCTGTATTAAAGGAGAAGGGGATGACAGAGGATTAGATGGTTGGATGACATCACCAACTGGATGGACTTGAGTTTTGAGCAAGCTCCTGGTGTTGGTGATGGACAGGGAAGCCTGGCATGCTGCATGTAGTTCATGGGATCACAAAGAGTCAGACACGACTGAGTGAATGAACTGAACTGAATTTATACATTTAGTGTAATTCTATGGAAAAACCATTGTATCATATTTTTAAACTGACAGGTTCTTGGAAAGCTGATATTAAAATTCTTAAGGTATATATGGGGCTTCCCTATTGGCTCAGACAGTAAAGAATCAGCCTGCTAATGAGGAAGACCTGGGTTAAGTCCCTGGGTTGGGAAGATTTCCTGGAGGAGGGCATGTCAACTCACTCTAGTATTCTTGCCTGGAGAATCCCCATGGACAGAGGAGTCTGATAGGCTACAGTCCATGGCGTCGCAGAGTCTGACACGACTGAGCGACTAAGCACAGGCACATATGAAATGTAATGATAGGGAAGATCATCCGAAAAATGAAATATAATATTATATTGTGTGCACTAACAAATACTCAAGTATTTTACATATTAGAAAATTTTACATATTGTTTAAATGGAAACATAGACTAAAAAGTATAGGAATAAATGCAGGTACACATTGGAATATATTATATGCTAAAGGTATGTTTCCTATCAATGAGAACACACTGATTTATTGAGCAAATATGTTACAAAAAGTCAGTGTCCACTTGGAAAATAAATTTTTTATAAGTTTAGCTCCCACATAATAGTAAACAGACACACACACACACACCCCTACCAAATAAACCAAATACAAAAGGAAACCACAAAATATCACAAAGGAACATGGGCATAACATATTTTATAAACTCAAAATAATTAAGACACTTTTATTCATATCAGAAAAAGCATAAGCCATAAAGAAATGTTTGATTAAGTCAGCCATTACCCATTCTGACATCTCAAAAGTATCATATGTAAAGTTAAAACAAAATGGTATCTGGGACATGTATTTGCAAAACATTGACATGAAGTGAACTAATAATTTTAACCTGAGAAGAAACAGACCAGACATAGACGTCCCAGAGAAACTTTTTTAAAAAAGCATTGTTTAACCTCATGGATAAATGTTTAATCTCATTCATAACAGGAAAAACAAAGTTAGATTTTAAAAATAATACTGTGTATCAGATATATATATATATATATATGCTTAAAATATAAAGAAATAGAAATATATGGTGTGAAGGAAAGTGTGAAGAAACAGGCTTTTGAATTTATTTTTGGTGCTACATAAATTGGTATGGCTTCTTTTGCCTGAAACGTTCAATCATTATGAAAATTGGAAAAGCCTGTGCCCTTTAATTAATTTCTCCTAGGGAGGTACTCAAAAAACATGCACAGATATATGTGAATATTACTCATATCATCATATCTAAAAGCAAAAACTAAGAAATCATTTAAGTATGTACTGGAAAAAAATAAACATCTGCCAATAATTAGATTTTGCTCATATACTGATGAAACACAATGCAAGACGCTAATCAAAAAAAAATTGACAACTTTGTAAGACATAATATGGAATAATCACCAGGATATTTTCTTAATGTTTCCAGAATATTTTGTGTACTTCCTTAAGCATGTGTTTTTAAAAGAGAGTTGAAGGAAACTGTCTGCATTTCTTATTGTATCAGTGTGAAAATTTTTAAATTTTTAAAATGATAACTGAAATTTATTCTAATGGAGGAGTAGGACTAGGGAACTTGAAGAAAGGAGTAAGAATGGATATTACATTTTTATACCCTTATTTTTAAATAATTTACAAAATACTTGTTTTACCTTTCCTGAGAAAAATAATCACAGAGAAGAACTGATATCAAGCCTCACCCCTCAATTAAAAACACTTCTAATATTTAAGTTAAACAGAAAGATAACAGAACCTTTTCTCATCTTTCTCACTTTTTTTTTTTTTGTCTTTGACAGCATCTCCATTTGTCCTTGCCAGATCCGTTGCTATAGCTATGGGGATTCGTTTCATTGGAATGGCAATCATATGCAGTGCCATGATCATAACTCGTAAGTGATAATAGAGAAAGTAATTAGCAGCAATATTGATCTAACCATTGTAATGCATTACTTTGACTAGTATTCAGAGGCACAGAAATATAAACTAGTAATATTGAGTATATTTTTTATTGAGCTTATATTTTTGCTTAGACTATCAGTTACTAACAATATAAATTCTTTCAATAACTATTATTTTAATAGCATTATTCAACCAAGAAGCTCCAATTTCTTTGAAAGGTAAGTGAAAATTTTCTGATATTTTGATGCACAAACTGCATGCATCTATACATGGGTATAGGCACATATCTGATGGCATGAACAAGAAAGTGAATATGAAAATGATGAATTCTTGTCCATAATTCACTGTAGATGTATTTACTTATAATGAGGAGGTACTTGTAAAAAGTAAAGGACATCATTTTGGCATTCCTCCCTGTATAAATCTGTAGAGATATGTCCTTGGGCAGGATCATAATGAGTTAATTATATTGAATTTTAGAGTCAAAATAAAAAAGGTATTTAACCTGTCCAGGTAAAATCTGCTCTTATGTTCAGACCAGGTGGTGCTAGGGGTAAAGAACCCACCTGACAATGCAGGAGACATAAGAGAGAGCAGGTTAGATCCCTGGGGTAGGAAGATCCCTGGAGGAGGGCATGGCAACTCACTCTAGTATTCTTGCCTAGAGAATCCCATGGAAAGAGGAGCCTGGCAGGCTACAGTCCATGGAGTCACAAAGAGTCAGACATGACTGAAGAAACAGCATGCACACACACATAATGTCCAGACATGCAGAATTAACAATGTACTCTACCTTTCTAGAAAATTACTGTGGTCCATGTCCTAAAAACTGGATATGTTATAGAAATAACTGCTACCAATTTTTTAATGAGAGCAAAAGCTGGTACCAGAGCCAAGCTTCTTGTATGTCTCAAAATTCCAGTCTCCTGAAGATATACAGCAAAGATGACCAGGTTGAGTATTTGTTTTAATTCCCCTTTGTATATTTAGTCTTAAGATATGAACTGACTCACTGGAATGTGAACCTGAAACACAAGAGAGGCACTAAGACTCACATATAACAAACGCAAATCTTTCTGCGTTAGAAATAAGAAAGCACAGAAATTCCAGGTATTTTGTATGCGGTGTTTAAGTCAGAATTATGCTAGTGGAGAGAATGCATTCCCCCAAGTGTGGGGGGAAATGGTTAAATGACTATGGCCTTGCATTTATGAAATTCTGAATTCTGATTTTATTTGCGATTTCAAACAGGATTTCTTTAGATTGGTGAAGTCATATCATTGGATGGGACTAGTACAAGTTTCCACAAATGGTTCCTGGCAGTGGGAAGATGGCTCCATTCTCTCGCCCAACCTGTAAGTTTCCTTAACAATTGGAAGGAAATGTAATATTGTATTTCATGTAATATTGCAAAAAGGACTATCTATCTTCTAACTTTGTTATATACTTGGAATTTGAAACCCCTTATACATCTTAGAATTGATCTGGGATGGCCTCATTTCTGTGTTACCCAAGGTTTTACTTTTAACAAAAAAGATTTTACTCTCTGGAAATACTAAGATCTTGTATCATGTCATTTCAATATTTTTCATGCTGCAAGTACAAAATTTCATTTTTGCTAAAAGCAAAACAACTAGCATACCCAAGTTCTGTTTCTGCATATTATTAATATTTGTTGAGTGTGACTTGGTTCCCAAGGAACCACACAGAAATAACTACAGAGATGAATAGGGCTTAGAGTCTTCAAAAACTTCACACTTCAGAGATATAGTTATAAATAAATAATGTATAATCCAGTGTAATCAGTACCCTCATGAAATGTGATGAGAGTGAGTTGGGGAAACAAACACAGAAATTGAAGAAGCATATGAAAAAATGTGAGAAAAATTGTGGCTTTAATGTACATAGATTGAGACCAACTAAGAGCAGTTACTAAAAAAAATTCTTAATTTTTTTCCCTAGAATGGCTAGTTTTTCCTACATTAACAAAGTTTGTTCTTTCATTTTTTTTAAATACATATACTATCAAACCTTGTACTTTTCATTTTCTCAATTTCACACTGATGTAGCATCATTACTCTTTCTTCAAGTTTCAATTTCCTACTGGTTCCTAGTAGAAAACAAACCACCATTTATTACATTAATTATATAACTATAAAATATTCAAGATCCTGGGACAAAATAGATATACAGATATAGCAATCTCTACATGGACTACCAGCCTTCCCAGGTAGTGTTACTAGTAAAAAAACCTGCCTGCCAATGCAGGAGACTTAAGAGACTCGGGTTCAGTCCCTGAGATGGGAAGCTCCCCAGGAGGAAAGCACAGCAACCCACTCCAGTATTCTTGCTTAGAGAATCTCACAGACAGAGGAGCCTGGCGGGCTATAGTTCATGGGTTTGTAAAGAGTCAGACAGGACTGATATGACTTAGCATGCAAGCACATGGAATAGCTAAACACACATATGCACACACACTTGTATATGTGTATTAGAGGATTTCACAGTTTATTTTTATATTTTTTACCAAGTAAAATTGCATATATCTGAAGAAGATTGTTTATTTTTGCACAAACCAAGACATCTGCCAACTTCTAAATTGAATTCTGAATTCATTTCTAAGTATTTGGGTTTTTTTGCTTTCATTTTGACTTACATACATAGATGAAAAGATTTCAGACTTTTCAAAGTGACTAATTTCTAATGTACAAAAAATAGTGACATAAGTTTTTAATAGAATGCAATTTTTATGGTTATTATCTTAGTTGGCTGTATTTTGCATATCTATGAATTAAGAAAGAACACACGTGGTCCTAAAATCTCCTGAATGATATTATTTCAGTGTCTATATTTAAATATTATTTCATGTTTGTATTTCTACATTAATAAAGCTGTGAATATAATCTGCCCTTCTCTCTAATCTAGACTAACAATGGTTGAAATGCAGAATGGAACCTGTGCAGTCTATGGCTCAAGTTTTAAAGCTTATACAGAAAATTGCTTAACTCCAAACACATACATCTGTATGCAGAGAATTGTGTAAAATCTTATAGTTAATAAAATATGAAGTATTCAAAGATTCAAAAGCCATTCTCTGAGTGTACTCAAAGAAAGCTCACAACAGGAACAGTTCTTCTTGTGTTCAAGAATGTGTTCAACACATACATTTCTTGAAGAAAAGAAGAAAATTCTACATAGTTACTGAATTTTTCCATGTATAGCATATAAAAATTTTTTTGCAGGGAATAAAAACTAATAGATAAAGACAAAATCGTACACATAAACAATGGAGTAGTAGCCATAAAAAAAGAACAAAATAATACCATTTGTGGCAACATAGATGGGCCTAGAGATTGTCATACTGAATGAAGACAGAGAAAGAAAATTATTGTATGAAATAGATTATTTTTGGACTCTAAAAAATAAATGATATAAATGAACTTATCTACAAACTAGAAACAGAATTACAGACCTAGAAAATGAATTTATGGTTACCTGGGAGTGGAAGGATACTTAGAGAGCTTAGGATTAACATGTACACACTGCTACATTTAAAATAAATAATCAACAAGAATCTACTGGTTAAAAAAAATGGAAAGGGAACAAGAGAATGATATAGATGAGATGTGACTGGCCATGTGTTGATAATTTTTCAAGCTAATTGGTGACTCCATGGGGATTTACTACACTATTTCTTCCAGTTTTGTGTATGTTTGAAATTTTCCATAATAAAAAGCTTTTTAAATTTTGTTTCAAAAAATTAAAGCTTGGTGGAGATTATATGAGATTTCATTTAATATTCTATACTTGAAATTTTCAAAGTGAAAGTTGAAAAATCAATAAATACACCCTCAAATCTTCAAAATTCCTCTACAAATTTAATAAAGCATACGAAATGTTTGGCAAAAGTTGAATTATTCCTTGCAATAAGAATATGGCATTAATTGCCACAAAACTTAGAAAACAAATAGTTGAATTTGAAGAAGATTTACAAGGCTTCTAGGGAAAAAGAACTCTATGCCTGAGTTGAAACCTGTAGAATGACTAGACGTTGTCTGGGCAAATCATTTAGGGTACCAGAATTCTTGGCAAATGAAATGCTACATGCAAACATGCAGATGTTAGAAGAGTCTGTGACTAGGGAAAGCCGGTTTGGTGGAAATAGAATGATAGAGAAGACGAGGAACATAAGATGTGGTGGAGAGAGAAGCAGAGTAACAACTAGTAATAACTTTGCATTTTATTCTCTATTCTCAGGGCATTTATTCTTTGTGTGTTTTATGAAGGGCATTAAGAAGTGGGTTGAACAGCATATTTAGGTGGAAATTAGTATAAAATACCATGAAGAAAACTATTTTCTACCCAGCCAATCAAGGGCTGAGGAATGTCTTAGTTCAACTTAAGTTTTTAAATTATTGCCTGAATTTGTATAATAGGCACCACCCAGAATTAAGGAAATGGCAACCCACTCCAGTATTCTTACCTGGAGAATCTCGTGGGCAAAGGATCCTGGCTAGCTACAGTCCATGGGGTCACAAGAGTACGACAAGACTTAGTGACTAAACCACCACCAACATTCAGTCATGTTTGCCTTAAGATTTTATTATTAAATTTTTAAGTCATAAAAAGCATGCAAAAAAGCACATATGTTTGCTTTGGAGAAATTAAGAAACTTAAATTGGGCTTGGCTTCTGTTTCTGGAACTAAGGAGGGGAAATTATTAAGTTTCACTGAAACTAACAACAAAGAAGTTTTATGATATAGTGTATACAGTTTAGAGAAAGCACTGCTAAACAAACAATGGTAAAAACACTGTGGAAACTCAGAATTTAGTGAAAATGAAAACCCTGAGAGCAAATCAACTACAGAAACTTACTTTCATTCTGAGGGTTTTTAATAATCTTGGGGAACCTTACTTTCTGTTTTGATGGTTGTGATGAAGCACTGGAAACAAGCAATAAAGTTCAGGGGCCACCTAATTAAAGGATTAAATACAAGTTTTCTTTCTAAACCTGGGACCTTCAAAGGCTACAATCTCATATTGTTGTTGTTGTTTAGTCAATAAATAATTTCCAACTCTTTTGCAACCCCATGGACTGTAGCCTGCCATGCTCCTCTGTCCATGGGATTTCCCAAGCAAGAATACTGGAATGGGTTGCCATTTTCTTTTCAGGGGATCTTTCTGACCCAGGGATCAAACCCGTGTTTCTTACATCTCCTGCATCGGCAGGCAAGTTCTTTACCACGAGCCGCCAGAGAAGCCCAATTTCATATACTGAATAAAAAATAAAAGTTGTACTTCAGGAAATAGTAACAAGGATCATTGCTAGTGAAGCAAATCAGAATATGTCACCCCAAAATATACCTCTTTGAGATGAAAAGCATTTTGAGCTAAAAATAATTAAGAAGTAACTTGAAATCACTACCTCAAATATATCTGCACCCTATTTTCATAGCATGGTTATTCAAAACACCAAGACATGGACACAACCCAAGTGTCTGTCAACCATCAAACAAATGAGTGCATAAAAAAAAGTGTGATACATAAACAAGGGAACACTTTTCAGGTATAAAGAGGAAGGAAACCTTGTCATCTGCAACAACATCAGTGAACCTGGCATAAACCAGACACAGGCAAACACTGTATGATCTCAGTTCTATGTGGAATCTAAAAAAGCCAAATTCATAGAAGCGAAGAGTTGAATCATGGTTGCCAAGGCCTAGGGGGAGGGAAAATGGGAAGATGTTGGTCACATGTACAAATTTCCAATTATAAGATGAATTTGTATAAAACAGGTAACTAATGAGACCATGCTGTATAGCACAGGGAACTTAGTACTGTGGTGACCTGATGGGAAGGAAGTCTAAAAGGAAGCGGATTTAGGTACATGTGTGGCTGATTCATTTTGCTGTCCAGTAGGAACTAACACCACATTATAAAGTAACCATACTCTAATAAAATTAATTTTTAAAAAGTAAAATAACAAGTATATAAGATGAATAAGTTCTGGGGATTTGCTATACAAGTTGGTTGCTAAGAGAGTAAATCTGAAATATTTTCACACCATAACAACAACAACAACAAATTTGGTGATTCTATGGAGTGATACATGTGTTTCCGAAGCTTATTGTAGTACTCATTTCATAACATATGTGTGTAAAGCATCATATTGTACACCTTAAATGTATAGAACATTATGTATCAAGTATATCTCAATAAAACCTGTGAGACAAAAAAAAAAAACTGTTGGTGGTTTCCTTTTATCACCTAAACAAAACAAAAAACAAAGAGAAACAGCTAATACAGAAAACAAGGTCTCTCTACCCTTCTTTTTTTCCATGTAAAGTCAGGCTATAAACTCTCATTTGACTGGAAACAGACCCTTTCGCCCACTGACAGCACAAGACAAATATTAAATCTTATTTCTTTACTTTCTTCCCAGATATTTACCTTCCCACAGTTTGCTGCCCTGGGGAGCTTAAAATTGTTTATTTTTGTTCTAATATCGCTCTACAAATTTCTTGTCCTTTGTGATGCTACATAACCTGCGCTTCTAAGTCCTCACTACTCTTCCATTTAGGTTTCCCCCAAGTGATGTGCACTGCGTGTGTTAGTAAACTTTTTCTCTTGTTAGCCAGTGTTTGATTCAAGAGACCCACGTGAAAACCAAGGATAGATAGAGGCCAAGTTTTGTCTTCCCTGCACTAGTTTTGACCTCTGATGAAAAGAGAAAGCAAAAGTCTCCATTGAGCATTTGTAATCACAAATCAGCCCTCTTTTTTAGTTTATAGCTCAAAGTCTGCCTGACAGCGAAGCCCAAGAGTATTGTATTCAAAAATGTATTTAAAGTGTTCAAGGTGAATAATGGTCTGCCTACTAACAATACTAATACCTTCCAAAAGAAAGCAGCTTCAATCCACTTATAAAAAAATTTTGAAAAATAATCTTCCAGATTTCTTGGACAAAGGCAAATATTGAGGAGGGGGGCTGGGGAATGATCTAAGAGGGGAAGAGAGAGAACAAATATGATAATATTTTAACATAGAAGTAGTCTGGATAAAGGATATATATGTAAGTGTGTGCATATACTTTTTCAGGTTTTTTTGTGTCAAAATGCAAAGCTAAAGGAAACAAACAAAACACTCCTGCAATCATCCGTGAAGTCCCTCTTTCCCTTTCACACCACATCTAATATATCAGTAAATCTGAACACTGCACATATATGCATCAGCCTTCATTTCTTATCACCTCCATTACTATCAGACCTGCTGCTATTGATGAATTGCCAAAAATTGATTTTCCTTAAATATTTTTATTTTACCTTAATCTTTGAAAGATATTTTTACTGGATATGGAATATTATTTTGGTAGGTTTCTATTTTTTTTGTCATTTTCAAAGTGAAATAGCATTAAATTCTGCCTTCCATTATTTCTGTCAACTACTTGGATTACTGATGTTCTCTTTCTCCGGTTATTATCGGTATTTTTCTCTCCATCTTTGTTGTCAGCATTTTGACCACAGCATGCCTTGTGGTGGGCTTCCCTGGAGGCTCAGGGGTAAACAACCAGCCTGCAATGCAGGAGTCGCAAGAAATACAGGTTCCATCCCCGGGGCCCGAAAATCCCCTGGAGGAGGGCATTGCAACCACTCCAGTATTCTTGCCTGGAGAATCCCATGGACAGGTTGGTGGGCAGCAGTCCATGTTCACAAAGAGTCAGACATGGCTGAAGAACTTAGCACTTGTGCCTTGGTATGGTTTTGCTTTTGTTTATACTGACCTGAGTGGGCTACGTTTTGTTTTGCTGGGACGATGGGGGCCGAGGGGGTGTTACTGGTTCCATTCTTTTTCTACTCTTGCCTCATGACTCTGGTTCTATATAAATTTGTCTTGTTGAGTATCTGACATGTTTTATTCTTCTATCGACCTGTTTTTCTTTTTCTACTTCATTTTGTCTCTATGCTTGAGTTTGTGTGTTTTTATATTGACCAGTCTTTGAGTTCACCAATACTGTACTTTCCATTTCAATCTGATCTTTAATTTATCCCCTGAGTTTTTACTTTCAGATATAATAGCTTTCAAAAGTCCATTAGGTTGTTTTTGGAGACAAAAAATTTTCTGGTGATGTTCTTAACACATCTTAATTACATCTATTCTTGTCTATTTTTTTTCATAATTTTTTAACACATTTATCATAGTAAGGGCTTGCCTTGTGGCTCAGCTGGTAAATAATCCACTTGCAATGTGGGGACCTGGGTTTGATCACTGGATTGGGACGATCCCTTGGAGAAGACTAGAGAATTCTATGGACTGTACATGACTGAGTGACTTGGCTACTGGCTCCTATCCAGTATAAAATTATTTAAATTTCTAGTCTTGTAACACCACTTATGAACTGTTTATGTATATGACTTGTGTGTGTGTGTGTGTGTGTGTGTGTATAGATTGTTCTTGATTATTGATACTATTTTCCTACCTTTTTGGAAGTCTTATGATTTTTTGATTGTATGTCAAATACCATGTATAAAAGAATCATACTGGTCCAGATGAAGTTATCTTTCACCATAAAGTGACTCATCTTTTAATTTTCTTTAAAGTGGATAGGGTGGGAATGTGTCACTTTAATTAGGCAATTAGAGGGATTAAGTTTGAGTACCACTATAGTTGTGGGCTTCCCTGGTGGCTCAGGTGGTAAAGAATCTGCCTGTAAAACCTGGTTCAATCCCTGTGTTGGGAAGATGCCCTAAAGATGGGAATGGCAACCCACTCCAGTATTCCTTCCTGGAGAATCCCATGGACAGAGGAACCTGGTGAGATACAGTCCATGGGGTCCCAGAGAGTCAGGCACGACTAAGTGACTAAAGCTTTCATTTTCACAGTTATTTTATCTCTGTGATCTATGAGAAAGTCAGTTCTTCTCTTGACTTATTTTCATTTTAATTACTTCCCATCTTACTACACACAGCATCAAAGTTTGGCAGATATCTTGAGGGTCTTACCAGTCAGGTATGTAAGATCCTACTATTCTTGGACTTCCCTGGTGGTGCAGTGGATAGGAATCCCCCTGCCAATGCAGGGGACATGGGTTTGATCCCTGGTTCAGGAAGATTCCACATGCCATGGAGCAGCTGAGCCTGTGCACCACAGCTATTGAGCCCAGGCTCTAGAGCCTGCAAGCTACAACCACTGAAGCTTGTGTGCCTAAAGTCTGCTCCACCACAAGAGAAGCTCCCACACTGAGAAGTCAGTGCGCTGCAACTAGACAACAGCCCCCACTCTCTGCAACTAGAGAAAGCCTGTGTGCATCAGTGAAGACTCAGTACGACCAAAAATAAATAAATACATAAAATAAATGTTTAAGAGTCTACTATTCTTCAGCTTCGTCATCTCCTCCCCACTTTTAAACAGTAAAATCTCCACTTCATTTTTTTTTTTTTGTCCTGAAGCCATGCCTTCCTTCTACTAAAGGACACACTCGTGCTTTTTAACTGGCTTTTTAGCTATTCCCAGACTCATTGTCACAGGTGTGACCTTGGTGCAGGTCTCCAATCTTGGTGCACTATTTCATCCATGGCTTCTATATACTGTTTTTTGTTTGTTGATAACTCTTTCTTCTGGTTAGTCTTTGCTTCCTCAACAGCAGGAAAACTTTGGGAGGTTTCTCTTTTTTTTCCCCTCAGAAGCTTTTGACTTTGTTTCAAAGTCTTCTCTCAGTTTTATCTCAGTCTTGAACAAACGGCTTGTGGGAAAGGTGACAATTTGAGGACCTTCAAATCTCTACTATTGTTATTCTAGTCTATGTAACCACTGAAAGCTTGTCAGTTTCTCTTTCTTCGGTCATAGGCTGTCTGCTTTGGCCAAGATCTGATTCACACACACACACACACACACACAAACAGAAGCAACAATGGCAGATTGATAACTAATGCTCCCTATTCTGGAATTTAAACTAATTTAATGTGGGAGACCTGGGTTCTATCCCTGGGTTGGGAAGATCCCCTGGAGGAGGGCATGGCAACCCACTCTAGTATTCTTGCCTGGAGAATCCCCATGGACAGAAGAACCTGGTGGGCTACAGTCCATGGGGTTGCAAAGTGTCAGACACAACTGAGCGACTAAGCACAGCAATTCTTCTATAGACCTTTAAAACCCTAAAAATGTATTTTAAAAAAATTTTAGAGTCTTTCCTTCCCTGTTTTGACTTTTTTAATCTACATTATATTGGAAGCAGAAATGTGCATTTTGAGTCTCTGTTTTATATTACCATATCCTCCTTCATTTCACTGAGGCTTTCCTAAAATAACCATTTTAAAATTATTATTAAATTTGTGCTGCTATACTTCTTTGAACTAGAAATTTTATTTTGCTATATTTTTTGAGGAACTGTGCTCCTTAGGTATCTAATATTTTTTGTCTGTGGCCCTATGTCATCTGGCGGTTTTAGCAACCTTGTTCGTGGTTGTGTATGGTTTTAGATTCTCTGTTCTATCTTTTTTAAAAAATCAATTTTTATTGGAGTAGAGTTGCTTTACAATGTTGTGTTGGTTTCTTCTGTACAAAAAAAATTGATTCAGCTAAACATAAATATATATCCCCTCTTTTTTGGACTTCCTTCCCATTTAGATTACCACAGAGCATTGAATAGAGTTCCTTGTGCTATACAGTAGGCTCTCAAATCTTGGGTGAGTTTAAAGATTGAAAATACCCTGAAGAAGTCAAGAATTTCTCACAGTTTTCAAAGATTTGTGTTTTCTGGTTTTTTTCCCTCCTCTAGGATTATATCAAACTGTTTTCCCCTTCCATCTCTGGGATTCAGTCACCCTGATCTTCATTCCACCTGCTGTTTGGTTGTTTCTTTTTTGTCTCTGCTGCTGCTGCTAAGTCGCTTCAGTCGTGTCCGACTGTGTGCGACCCCATAGATGGCAGCCCACCAGGCTCCCCCGTCCCTGGGATTCTCCAGGCAAGGACACTGGAGTGGGTTGCCACTGCCTTCTCCAATGCATGAAAGTGAAAGTGAAAGTGGAGTCGCTCAGTCGTGTCTGACTCTTTGCGACCCCATGGATTGCAGCCTACCAGGCTCCTCCGTCCATGGAATTTTCCAGGCAAGAACACTGGAGTGGGGTGCCGTTGCCTTCTCCTTTTGTCTCTGAAATACTCTTAACTGCCAGATCCTTTCTCTTTTCTTTTAATAAAATTATTAATTTCTCAGCTCTCCATATCAGGAAGTTCTTCACTAAATTCTCAGTCTAGATCAAATTCTTTGTTATAATCTGACAACTACTTTTTCCCTTTTTCACTATCTTTTCCCCCATTCTAAGCACTTATTTTATATTATGCATCTACCAATGTGATAATTTTACTAATGTCTGTCCTTTCTTTTATTTTGAAAGCTCTGTGAAAGTAGACATAGTTCTTTGATTTGTACAAATGTGGATCTCCAGTCTTTAAAACTCAGTGCCTGACCAGTGACAGGAAAAAAATTCTTGTTTATGAATGAAATAAGTACTATTTATTCTACTCCAGCTGAGACTATCCATTTTCATTCATTGTATTGATAATTTTTGTGGCTAACAAAGTTTTAACATCTCCTGGCTCTCTATGACCACTTTTAAATCATTATTTTCTAGCTTATCAAAAATGCAATTTTTCTTTGAGACTCATTTTATGAGACAATTTTATCTTCTTCAGTTCAGTGTCCAGCTATTTGTGACCCAATGAATGACAGCATGTCAGGCCTCCCTGTCCATCATCAACTCCCAGAGTCACCCAAACCCATGTCCATTAAGTCGGTGATGCCATCCAACCATCTCAACCTCTGTCTTCCCTTTCTCCTCTTACCCTCAATCTTTCCCAGCATCAAGGTCTTCTTACTTAACTATTTATTTCTCTGATAGATGACCATAATAAGGCAAAGAAAAAATTGTGTTTTGTAAAAAATAAAAAGCATAAAAAATTTTTTTAAAAATTAAAAGCATGAGGCTAAAGTGATAAAATTTATTTTGAAAGTACTGGAAGACCTGTGTAAACCTGAATAAAACTTGATTTAGTATCACTGTCCCAGTAATAGAGGAATTTCCTTCATACTTCTATCTCAATAATGTTCCCTCATGTTCTTTATTTTCTCTACACTATCCAATGTTGAGCTTTCCCTGTGGCTCAGTGGTAAAGAATCTGCTTGGAATGCAGGAGACATGAGTCTGACTTGTGGGTCAGGAAGATCCCTGGAGAAGGAAATGGCAGCCCACTCCAGTATTCTTGCCTGGGAATTTCCATGGACAGAGGAGCCTGGCAGGCTACAGTCCATGGGGTCACAAAAGAGTCAAACACAACTTAACAATTAAACAACAATTATCCAGTGTTACTAAAATACTGTTTATTGTATTAATCCTGTTACAAATTATGGATTAAAGTTAAAGAATAAGATATAGACTTCAATGATTAAGACATCTATTTTTAGCTAAACACATTTTTACATAGTTGAAGTCATCTCACTGGAAAATCTCAGGCACTTTATCTAATCTGAATATATTGTCTTCTTACAGATACAATAACCACTACTATGGCAATCTTCAGCAATTATCTGGCCGTATTTTATGTGTGCACATTTATTATTAGCATTCTCATGTCCTGGAAGTTGAAGCCTAGAAAAAAAATACTTTCCATTAAGTTCTGAAATTATTTCATGTATCAGTTGTACTTTTTAAATTCGTATTTTGACATATTTATAAAAAAGAAGTAGAAACATCATTTTCCCAGTTCTCTAATAATAAAATAATGAATATTTTGTCATCTGAAATTTCATATTAAATCTAGAATTGGGATGTTAACAATGCCTTCAATTCTGGCTTTCGTCTCTATGACCTCAAACAATTTCAAAGTATCTTCCATTCTCACAGGGGTCTACTATATTTTGTTTATACATTAGTGTTTTTATAAACATTTTATTATATATACAATAATATAATATATATATATAATATATATATATATAATTGTCATGAATCATTAATATCAATTCATTCTCTCCTGGGAAAATTTACCCCAGAGTAAAGATAAAGTTCCTGTTTACTAATAAGTCCAGAAAATAGTTTTAAAAGATTAAATATTTAGATATGTCAATGAGAATCAGAGCAATTTATAAACATTTAAAGAAATATATCATATAATTCCAGAAAAGGGGGCATGCATTTCCTACAAGTGCAGCAATTAGAAATGAGTACGTAATCACTCAGAATTTTAAGTAAATCCAAAATCTTAATTTAACACAAATTATGTTAGAAAATCATGTCTGCTAAGAGTGGATATACTGGAAAACATCTTGCATATTTTAGTCATAATATTTTAAGGTAGAAATCATATTTTAATTTAGATTTTATTTTATTTACTTTTAATTGTTACTTTTTTTAATTTTAGGCATGCTACATAGCACACAGCTTAGTTCCCCAACCAGGGATCAAACCCATATGCCCTGCAGTGTAAGCACAGAGTCTTAACTACTGGACCACCACAGACATCCTGAAATCACATTTTTAAATTAGATTCATCTATTTAAAATTTTATTTGACATTAATTTACTGTTAAGATTTGGGGTAGGAGAGTAAGGAGGAGGAGGAAGGAGAGAGAACTTTATTTTCTTAATGAACCATATACTTCTCACATGCTTAAATGTATCAATTACTGTATTTTCACAATACTCTATGAAGTGGGTTCTATTTTTCATCACATCTTATAGAAAATGGAATAGAAACCAAACAGAATGTTTGGATAAAAGACTATGATGGTAGTGGAGATCAAAACATAAACCCAAGACACTTAAGAGTCTGCACTATCAATTACTCACTATATTTTAAACCATGGAGCTTAAAACTGGGGAACAAGAGTACTGGCAGTTCAGTATTTCCCATGGTCTTGCTAAACTGGTTTTTACACACATTGTGTATGTGCACTAGGATACATTTTATACCTCCACTTCCAGATACCCTAATAAAATCATGGGAATTGAGGTCTATAAATCCTTTTTTGAATGTAGGTAGTAGGTTGAACAAGTATTAGTCACTCAATCATGTCTGACTCTTTGTGAACCCATGCACTGTAGCCTTCCAGGCTACTCTGTCCATGGGATTCTTCAGGCAAGAATACTGGAGTGATTTGCCATTTCCTTCTCCAGGGGATCTTCCAGACCCAGGAATTGAATCCAGATCTCCTGCCTTGCAGGAAGATTCTTTACCATCTCAGCCACCAGCCTAGTCAAAGTTTGCGTAGAACTCACGAATAAAATTCAAGCCCACCCAGAACTTCAAAATGTGTCCTTAATTGGGAATAACTTCTTTGTAGATGCAATTAAGATTAGTGACATGAGGTCACAGACATAGAGAACAGACTTATGGGCACGGGGAGGCAGGGAGAAAGGAGAGAGTAGAATGTATGTAGACAGTACCATGGAAACTGACACTACCATATGTAAAATAGATAGCGAATGGGAATTTGTTGTATGACTCAGGGAACTCAAACTGGGGTTCTTTAAATATATACAGGTGTGGGTAGGGGAGGGAGATGGGAGGGAGGTTCAAGAGGGAGGGGACATTTGTATACCTATGATTGATTCATGTTGATATTTGGCAGAAACCAACACAATTCTCTAAAGCAAATTCCCTTCAATTAAAAAATAAACACAAAAAATAAAATAAAATAAAATAAAATAAACACATTTACATCTAGGTCTTTAATCCATTTTGAGTTTATCTCTGTGTATGGTATTAGGAAGTGTTTTAATTTCATTCTTTTGCATGTAGCTATCCAGTTTTCCCAGCACCACTTATTGAAAAGGCCATCTTTGCCCCATTGTATATTCTTGCCTCCTTTGTCAAAAATAAGGTACCCATAGGTGCATGGATATATTTCTGGGCTTTCTATCTTGTTCTATTGGTCTATATTTCTGTTTTTGTGCCAGTATTATACTGTCTTGAGGACTGTAGCTTTGTAGTGTAATCTGAAGTCAGGAAGGTTGCTTCCTCCAGCTTCATTCTTCTTTCTCAAGACTGCTTTGCTTATTCGGGGTCTTTCATGTTTCTATATGAATTGAGAAATTTTTTGTTCTAGTTCTGTGAAAGATACCATTGGTAAGTTGATAGGGATCACACCGAATCTGTATATTGCATTTGTCAGTATAGTCATTTTCACAATATTTATTCTTCCTACCCAGGAACATGGAATATCTCTCCATCTATTTATGTCATCTTTGATTTATATCATCAGTGTCTTATAATTTTCTGTATACAGTTCTTTTGTCTCCTTCAGTTCAGTTCAGTTCAGTCACTCAATCATGTCCAACTCTTTGTGACCTCATGAATTACAGCATACCAGGCCTCCCTGTCTATCCTTAGGTAGGTTTATTACAAGATATTTAATTCTTTTTGCTGCAATGGTGAATGGGATTGATTCCTTCATTTCTTTTTCTGACTTTTATTGTTAGTATATAGTATTGCAAGTGATTTCTGTGTATTGAGTTTGTATCCTGTGACTTTTCTAAATTCACTGATTAGCTCTAATAATTTTCTGATAGTATCTTTAGGGCTTCCTATGTATGGTATCACGTCACCTGCAAACAGTGAAAGCTTTGCTTCTTCTTTTCTGATGTGGATTCCTTTTATTTCTTTTTCTTCTCTGATTGCTATAGCTAGGACTTCCAAAACTAAGTTGAATAATAGCAGTGAGAGTGGACACCCTTGTCTTAGGCCTGATCTTAGGGAGAATGCTTACAGTTTTTCACCATTGAGTGTAATGTTTTCTGTGAGCTTATCATATATGGTCTTTACTACATTGAGGTAGGTTCCTTCTGTGCCAATTTTCTGAAGAGTTTTAATCATAAATGGGTGTTGAATTTTGTCAAAGGCTTTTTCTGCATCTATTGAGATTATCATTTGGTTTTTATCTTTTAATTTGTTAATATGGTATATCACATTGACTGATTTATGTATATTGAAGAATCCTTGCATCCCTGGGATAAACCCAACTTGCTTATGGTGTATGATCTTTTTAATGTGTTGTTGGATCTGGTACTAGAATTTGTTGGGGATTTTTGCATATTCAAAATGGATTAAAGGCCTAAATGTAAGACCAGAAACTATAAAATTGTTAGAGGAAAACTTAGGCAGAACACTCGATGACATAAATTAAAGAAAAATCCTCTATGACCCACCCACCTTCTAGAACAATGGAAACAAAAACAGAAGTAAACAGGTGGAACCTGATTAAACTTAAAAGCTTTGGCACACAAAAAGAAATTATAAACAAAGTGAAAAGACAACCCTCAAAATGGGAGAAAATAATAGCAAATGGAACAACTGACAAATGATTAATTTTCAAAGTATACAAGCAACTTATACAACTCAATACCAGATAGAAAACAACCCAATCAAAAAGTGGGGAAAAGACCTAAACAGACATTTCTCCAAAGAAAACATATAAATGGCTAACAAACACATGAAAAGATGCTAAACATCGCTTATTATAGAAATGCAGATCAAAACCACAATGAGATATCACCTTACACTGTTCAGAATGGCCATCATCAAAAAGTCTACAAACAATAAATCCTGGAGAGGGTGTGAAGAAAAGGGAATGCTCTTGCCCTGTTGGTGGGAATGTAAATTGATACAGCCACTATGGAAGGCGGTATGGCGATTCCTTATAAAACTAGATATAAAACCAACATATGACCCTGCCTTCCCACTCCTAGGCATATACCCTGAGGAAAGCAAAATTGAGAAAGATACATGTACCCCAATGTCCACCGCAGGACTATTTACAATAGCTAGAACATGGAAGCAACCTAGATGTCCATCAACAGATGAATGGATAAAGAAGTTGTGGTACATATACACAATGGTATATTACTCTGCCATAAAAACAAATGCATTTGAGTCCATTCTAATGAGGTGGATGAACCTAGAGCCTTTTATACAGAGTGTAGTAAGTCAGAAAGAGAAAGATAAATATTGTATAGTAACACAATTATACAGAATCTAGAAAGATGGTACTGAAGAATCTATTTGCAGGTCAGACATAAAGAAGAGACATGGACATGGGGAAAGGGGAGGAGAGGGTGAGATGTATGGAAAGAGTACCATGGAAACTTACTTTACATTATGTAAAATAGATAGCCCAAGGGAATTTGCTGTATGTCTCAAGGAACTCAAACAGGGTCTCTGTATCAACCTAGAGGGGAGGGGTGGGGAGGGAGATGGGAAGGAGGTTTAAGAGGGAGGGGACATATGTACCTATGACTGATTCATGTTGATGTTTGACAGAAAACAACAAAATTCTGTACAGCAGTTATCCTTCAATTAAAAATAAATAAATTTAAATTTTTTTTAAAATAAATAAGTTGAAAATTGAAAACAAAGAAGACTAGTGTCATGATGAAACCATATTGGATTGTACCCTAAATCCAATAAGAATATCCTTATGTGAGAGCAACATACACAGAGAGATGCAGAGAAGGAGCAAAGGAAGTTGGGGGTATAGACAGTTGTCTCTTTGTATCCAGGATGTGGGGGTGGGGAGATTCTATGAGGATCCCCAAGATACCATAGTCTACAGATACTCAAATCCCAGTCAGTCCTCTGTGTCTACATGGTTGCTTGAACTTGAGAATTCAGAACCCGCAGATACAAAGGGCTGGCTTGTCTTTAAATGATGACAAACATTGGCAGAATATCTTATATTTTCATGGAAGTTTACTGTATTTCCTTTATACAATAACATTTTTATAAACAAGTTCCACAGTGTATAAAGAACAAAAAATTGTTTTTAATCATCAACAACAGTTAGATTTCTCTCTGGAAAAGTTTAGCAAGCTCCTTCAAACAAAGGATCTTTCCAGAAAGGAATCAACCCTACCAAGAGCTTGATTTCAAACCTCTGTTCCCTCTGCTTGAGAGAATAAATTTCTGTGCATTAAGCCACCCAGTTTGTAGTGATTTTTTTATGACAGCAAACTAGACAAAGTATGCTAGGTGAGTCCTAGAGAATTGGAGAGCACATTTTAAGAAAATTTCAATACATGCACATGTATTGCAGTCAGACAAACTACACTGAAATTAAAATGACAAATCTGAAATATACTTACTTTGTAACCTTATGCAAGTTTATTTATTCAATTACCTTTTATTAAAAGGCAAAATAGTTATACTTCAATAAGCAATTTCAATGAGCTTTGAAAGGGACATATTTAACTTAGTATAGTATTTAGTATTTTACTAAGTATTTTACTCCTTGCTTTCCATCTTTCCTGTCTTTTACGTATTGATTTCTTACAGGTGCATCTGTTATAAATGTTACCCACATCCACATTAAATATTTCTATTTGGAAGGAAATAATATTGTTCTGTACTGAAATTTTAAAACAGCAAGAGACTTACTTGTCCAGGGTAAGTTTTGTATCATCTAGCCAAACCCAGTTCAGTTGTTTATTGCTGTAGTGTAAGCTAATTGGAAACTTTTCTTCTTGCAAACCGCATTGCATTTTTGACAATTTTGTTATAAAATTCTGCAGAGAGGAAGAGGAAAGTGAATCAAAAAGTGGAACTTTTCTTGCAAAAGAGGAATATAATAGTTTAAATATGTACATTTTACTTCTCTTTGGATTCTCTGTTCTTGATATTGAAAGAATCTGGAGAGATTAACCCTAAATTCTTCAGCCATAGGCTGGATGCTTAGAGCTAATAACTCGTGTATTCACTGAGTAATTTTTTCGGGACACATTTTATTCTAGTCATTTTCTTAAGTTATGGGTTGTAAAAGTAAGCATAAAATCTTAAAACTGTAGTTGCTCAAATTAGGCACTGAAAAAATGAATAGTATTCATTGACTTATGTAATAAATAGTAGTGACACATGGTACAAGATCAGAAATACAGGATTGAAGGAGAAAAATTAACAGGGAATTTTAACAGATTTTAGTGAACTAAGGATATTTTCCAACTGGATCGTCTAGTAAGCTAAAATCTTAAAACAAGATGTATTAACTGAGAGATGATAGTTTGGGATAGGAGGTAGAAGAAATACAATTTGTCACAGGTAAACAGAACAAGGACATAAAAGAGCATAAGGGGACCATGATCTATTTAAATAACCTCAATACAGTTGGAGACCATGGCACACTTTCCTTAGAACAGTGAGATAGAGAGTCCCTAACAACAGAAGAGATAGAGAAATCAGCAGAAATCAGACTACAAGTGATCTTATTTACATTCTACTTAGACTTTTCTCCAAGTGCTAGGGGAAAACCACTCAGGTTTTATTGAAGTACACATTCAAAATTACAAATTGCAGAGATTTTGGTGACTACACTATGGAAAGTAATTCAGAAGAAAATAAAACTTGAGCGATTGCTGTCATCCATAATTTTTCTGATGCCAAAATTTATAAAACAAAATCTTGTCCTTACCATCTCTTCTTCAGTATTCAACTTAAGAAATCCAGAATGTAAATCAGTGCAAAAACGGCGACATTCCTTCCAAGGAATAATGTCTCTTGAAAAATAGTAGCAGTTTTCTCCATACTGATGCCAGTTGTTTGAACAAGTAGGGTATTTCCAAACTACTAAAAATTTAAAATATAACTGAATGATTTCCATCAGTGCAGATCACATCTGTAAGTTGACATAGCAAATCTACAATCTACAAACAAAAACCCTTTTTGATGTTTACATTATAGGCTGTGTGCACTTAAATTTAGTGTTAAATTTATCTTAAGTTAATAACTCACTTCATTGAAAACATTTTGGTCTTTAAGAGTCATAAGCTGTATATTAGGAAATAATTTTTAATGACAAAATTAGAAATGTGTCAGGAAACCTATCCAGTGTATATGACTGTAAAAATTATCAACATAATATTCTTTCTTTATTTTCACATGAGAATAAAATATGCATATAATTATCTTTAAAAAACTGTAAGTTTCAAAAATAAGACAATAAGAAATACATATATGAAATCATATAGATATGCCCCAAAATGATGATGCCTTGTGGAAATATTTTATTTAACTTCAAGTTGTCACTTAATAGTGCCATCATCATTTGAGTCTTAATAGATTTGACATATATATTTTCATGTATCCAGTTACATGCATTAAACAAAATAGTTAATTGTCTCTTATCTCCTGCAAATAAAATTATGACTCAGGAACTCATCCAAAATTACCTGTTTTATTTGCTTCCTTGTTGGAGGAATTATTTCCTGGACATCCTTCTGGTTGAAATGGCTTCTTATTCACTGAAGAGAACTCAGAAAGGTCAGTTTTAAACTCAAAAAGAAAAATTTCACACATTCCTATAGGTAAAACATTGTGCTGAATTCAGAGCTACAAAAATGATGAATGAAGCATCATCTACTTCAAAGAACTTAAATGTAATAAAGTCATAATCATAAAAAATCAAATTATAGTACATATACAAGTTCACACAGCCATAATTCAAAGAAGAAAGAAATATTGTTCTGATAACAGTGTTAAGAAAGCTTTTTCACAGAGAAGAAATTTTTAAAGGTATTTCTGGTAAAGGAAACATGAGAACAAATAGTAAGGCAGTATGTAATGTTCTTGATATGCTTAAAAATGGACAACATTTTTATATGTCTCTAGGAAATTAATTTAAGTTCTGTGCAGAGAATATTTACTTTAAGAAATAGAACTGATCAAAATAATGTATTATCTTCAACATATTTCACTATGTGAATAATGGAAAAGTAAACTTGTATTTCATATTTTGACTTACACTCAATGACCAAGTATCCAACAGACAGAAGAAGCCCCATGCAAATGATCCACAGAAACACAGCAACATATTTCCATGAAGAAAGTGGAGTAGGGTGATCTATAAAGAGAGAGATGAATACATCTTGTAACATCAACTCTAAATGTTTATTCATAGTTCTGCTTCTGTTCTAGGTGCAGTAAACTCTACAGCAAGGTAGCTCACATCCTAAAAATAGAGAAAAGGAAGGTAATCTACAAAATCATAACTCATATTGAGGGAATGAGGCAGCTGAATTGATAAAGTGATCAGGTGGTCTGAATTCTAAAGAGATAAAGCCCCGACTCTATGGGAAGACAGCACGCAAACTCTACTTCACCTTTGGCAAAGCATAGGAGGAAAAGTGCCAGCCACATGAGAGTGAAGTATTTCAACAAATCTTCAAGGCTAAAAGCAGACTTCAAAGCAGAGGAATCAGGGATCAAACTGCCAATGTCTGTTTTATCATAGAAAAAGCAAAGGAGTTCCAGAAAAACATCTACTCTGCTTCATTGACTACAATAAAGCTTTGACTGTTTGAATCACAACAAACTGTAGAAAATTCTTAGAGATAGGAATACCTGACCACCTTATCTAACCCCCTGAGAAACCTGTAAAGCTATGACAAACCTAGACAGTGTATTAAAAAGCAGAGGCATTACTTTGCCAACAAAGGTCCTTCTAGTCAAAGCTATGGTTTTTCCAGTAGTCATGTGTGGATATGAGAGTTGGACCACAAAGAAGGCTGAAGGACAAAGAATTGATGGTTTCAAATCGTGATATCAGAGAAGACTTTTGAGAGTCCCTTGAACAGCAAGGCGATCAAACCAATCAATTCTAAAGGAAATCAACACTGAATATTCATTGGAAGGACTGATGATGAAGCTGAAGTTTCAATACTTTGGCCACCTGATGCAAAGAGCAGACACATTGGAAAAGACCCTGATGCTCAGAAAGGCTAAAGGCAGGAGGAGAAGCGTACAACAGAGGATGAGATGGTTGGATGGCATCACCAACTCAATACACATGAGTTTGAGCATGCTCCAGAAGGTAGTGAAGGACAGGGAAACCTCGCGAGCTGCAGCCCATGGGGTGGCAAAGAATCAGACACAATTTACCGACTGAAACTCAACAACAAGCCTGTACCATGTACCCTGCATTGACAGTAGGCAAAAGCCATCTGCTTCTAGAGAAGAGACAGAAAACCAGCTTCTTCCCAATATCCTGAAGTTGTACAAAGCAGAGGACCTTAGCTGCGGCAGAGAGAAGAAACTTCCTCACACATAAAATCCACCAATACACGATACATGCCACAGAGGAAGGACAGAAAATCCACCTGTTGTCATCAGGAGAAGGAAAGGTTTTGGTCTTTTCAGCTAAAAGTGGATTTCCATCAATTACATACTCTAATCTCTGGAACATTTAACCATCATGTCTCTCTTTATATTTTTATATTGGGTATAAGCATGAAACATACCTTGTGGAGTTTTTGGTAATTGATTTGCATCTGTGAAAGAATTTTATAGACAGTGAAAATCTAAGAAGCTTTGTTAGGTAAAAATAAACTTACAAGACAAGATAATGGCTCTAAGTCATTCTGGTTGATCCATGGTAAAATATGAACTGTGGTGAAGTATGTCATTTCATACATACTTATGCACATACATAACAATTAACAATATCATTAATAAAGTTTTCCCAAACCAGTAGATTTTCCCATACAAATCTAAGAAGTACAGCCACTGGTACAATGAATTGTTCATCAGAATTTTAAAAAGAAAATAACTTCTGAATCTATAACAAGCAGAGTGTATTAGGTATTAAGGGGTCTTTAAAAATTTGTTAACAATATATTAAGCAAAGTTTAAAAATACTTCTTCATTAACTGCATGGTGAATCTGTATATCATAAACCGTATTGTAATAATTAGCAATCTAAAAAACTGGAAAGTAATCAATTGAGGTCCTCGTTAAAATACTACATCTTAGCCAAAGTACTGAATATCCATTTGATGTAAGACAAAATAGAATTAGCACACTGATATACAGCTCACTTCTAATCATTCCACATATTGATTTAAAACATATGAGGACTGCAAATTAGCAACAGGAAAAGTACAAATGAAAGAAAATTTTAAATGATAGGAAGATATATCAGTGAACACCATATAATCACATACACTAGTAAATTAATAACATCGGTGTTTGTGTATCAAGAAGCATGTTACTTGGCAAAAGTATACACTGAACTCACAAGGCCAGCAAATACACAAACCAGGAAAACAAGAAAAATAGTCCCTAATTCACAGCAACTGTGTTAGAATAATGAAATTATCTCTTCATTTTCTCACTTCTCTATTTTCCAAATATCCTACTAGATAGTGTTGATATCTTAAATGACAGAAAATTATAAACAACGTATCTCGATCCTCAAACATTTCACTCATTCTAAAAATGCTGATATAATGTTTACAACATAGTTACAGTTATGACTCTCATGGGCAAAATATAATCTTCCCTCAAAAGCACTTATTTTCCTTGTTTAGTAAGAGAAAAAAAGTTTAGATCATGTGTATGTGCATATGAGCCTGATAATGAATAATTCTGTATATTTTTTAAGTAGAAAACACGAAAGACCTTTTTTCTTGGTAGTTTCAAGTCTTTGGCTCCTCTGTGGCTGAGATGATGGTTGAAATAGCAAATCGGAGTAAGTTACAACTTCTTCACTCATTACTGAAAGGCAGAGATACAAGAAATGAAAAAAAATACATTTTAAATTCATGTAAATTGTGAAATCCATAAGTAAAATTGGTATTGAATAAAATGATATTGGGAATGAATTTGAATAACCAGTGATTGATTAGAATACAATTACAAATATGAAAATATTTTAAGAATGAAGAAATTTTAATTTTTAACGGTTACTTAATGAGTTGGTAGGACTTCTCAAGTGGCTCCGTGCTAAAGAATCCACCTGCCAATGCAGGAGAAGCAGGTCCAATCCCTGGGTCAGGAAGAGCCTTTGGAGGATGAAACGGCAACCCACTACAGTCTTCTTGCTGGGACAATCCCCTGGACAGAGGATCCTGGGGGGCTGTAGTTCATAGGGTCACAAAGAGTTGGACACAGCTGAGCGACTGAGCACACATGCAAAGCAGTTGCTATGGTATATTACTTTTGGCCTTTTAAATATTGTCTATTCACAATTGCAAATCTGTTAATATCATTTATTTATAAGTGAAAATGCAAAAGATGATCTGATGGCTTTACTGAATTCTTTCGACTGAAATTTATCCTTATAGCTTGGCACTTCCATTCTTTCACAATTTCACCTGTTCCTGCTTTCTTTCTAGTCTCATCTTTTTCAAATCAATCTATTTTCATTTTCCCCATAATTCCACTGACATGTCTGTTCTTTCTCAACATATGACAAGCACTTCTCCAATTTCAATGTTTTGCTCAAATTCTTCCTTCTCAAGTACATTTTCCTCCTCTATTTGCTCATAATGAATCTGTAGATCAAATTCTACCACCTTTAATAAAATTTCCAGATCCTCCAATAACAATTCATCTCTTTTTCCAATTTTTCTCATTACTTTTTGTTTGTCACCATCCAATTAGTTATCTCCTTTTACCTTATCTTATCTTTCATTAACGTCTCCACAATGTATGATGAATTTCTTGATACATCTTATTAACCTTGTTACTGCTGTAATTGTTTATTAGATTTCTATATGAAGTATAAAAAGTAACGGTTTGTGTATTAAACTTTAATTTGAGAAAATTTGAAAAATATTTTTCATGATTAAACATTTTATAAAATTTGATAGGAATCTGTGTGAAAATTTTTTATGCCCTTACTGAAGGATAATATATCCAATTTATGCATAGCTTAATTATGTCTAATTATGCTTTACCCTGGTGGAATTTTATATTTCTTCATTTATTTTCTTTAAACCTCAAATTTATACCAGTTAATAATGTCAAGGTATCATAAAATGTCAAATTAAATAAATAGTATCAGTGATAATAATAATGCCATATCAAATAGTATCAGTGAAATTACTAAAAATAGATAATAATTAGAATCACTTCTTTATTCCAACTCATCTGAGTTCTCTTCTAGCATCACTCTTTTCTTCAATTCTTTCTCTCTTCCTTTCTTCTCTGTTCTCTTTTCCCACTCTGTCACTCATACTTTTATTTCCTCTCCTCCCAAATGATATTTATAGAGATATATAAATGTATATATATGATTGAAAATTATATATAATCATATAAAATTATATTATTATTTTTAAAACATATCTGCATATTGATATACAAGTTTTCTTTGCATCTATAACTTCAGTTTCTTTGATCCAAATTCCCTCAAAATTCCAAAAATACATGAGAAACAATAGAAATCTGCGAAATTAGCAAATACCTGATTTTTAGAAGACAGCGTCTGAACTTTTGCAGAGTATGTGTATATATCCTCGGAAGAAGCAATCTTATCTTTTATCACAGCAGTTTGAACTTAAGAATTTTGATCATCAAGAGCCCAGAAAATAAGCCAAGAAAAGAAATACACAGGCTAATAATGCCTTTGCCTGTTGTATGAGACACTCTGTCAGGTGAGAGCAGAATTCAAGAGTAAGAGTGCTCTGGATGTAGCCACACAGGAAACTGTTTTACTGCTGCTCACTTTAGCTCTGCATCATCTCTAGATTGGGCATGTCATCAATCTTACCTTGAATTACACAAGATACCTAACATATTTTCACTAAAGACCAGTTTTACTCAACCCTTGCTTTGTCACAGACATACTTGAATACATCATTTATTGTTTTTTTTAAAAAGTAGCTTCAAGTGCTTTTAATTGTTTCCAGTGGACTTGATTACATTTCACATTCATTTTATATTTACATTTTACATGCTATTTTGGAACTATTATTTATAGACACTTGTGATGTCTCTTTGTGAACTCTTTCCATTGTAGGGTAAGTACTATTTTTCATCACTAGATGGTGCATGCACAATTTTCACAGTTCTCAGCATTTATTATTAGTGGGTTATTAATTCCCAAATAATTTTAATCAGCTATAGTCACTAAAAAACAAAACTACAAATACTAATCAATGAAATATTCACATTTATATAAAATTCATTTTCTCAAAATAATTTTACTCTTTGTGGAATAGAAAACACTTAAGACATTTGGACAATTCTAGCATTATTTTAGCTTAGGTTAGTTTAAATTTTATATTCATTTTGCAATGTTAACATTTTCAAAGATTTTTATTTAGTTAATCTTGGGTCATTCTTCATCACCCTCAGAAAAATGAACATAGTTCAAGACACTAAGTAAAAAGAAAAGATATATATATATTTGGATAAATAAATAATATGTGGAAATAGGGGTAATAACCCCTTTGTAACTGGATATAATATAGAAAAAAAGGAAAATATAATAAAGTATCAAATAAATCCAAGAAAGCAGGACAACTTTATCACTAAAAAATGATAAAATAAATTTCAAAGGAAAAAGCGTATTTGACCCCCTCAACTATTTAAATCTTTATTTAATTTTAAATTTATTATTGAAGGTAAACAGGGAGTGAAATATATACATATACTAAAACCTACAAATAATAACTATAAGTAATCATGTCTTGAGAATCCAATTCTGTAATATATGGGAAGACAGAGAACATAGAACATTCACAGACTTTTAGTGTTAATCAAAATTACTAATCAATTAAGATAAAAGGAAGAAGGAAAACTCTACTATAATAAGATACTATACTATACTCTCTAAAACTCTACTATAATAAGATATAATAATAATCTTCAATTAATCTCACTTGCAAACATGGTTTAAATAGAAATAACTTCTGCTATTCAGGTATTAAATGCTAGCAGACCAATATTTGAAAATTGTATTTAAAATTTACTCTCTCTTAGTCAGAATTCCTCCATTGGAAATTAATTCAATGAAAATAAGCCAAAAAAGGGAAACATTTTCTATTGCTCAGAGAATGGGAATTTATAATTCAAAGGGGAAATTTAAAATGTCTACACATAGTATACTGGGATAAATTATATTATAAGAAAGTTACCGTGCATTTCTTAAGAGTACAAAAACATATTTCTGTGGCATATTTATTAGTATATAGGTAATAAATAATATTTGTTCCATTGATGTGTTTAGAGAGGAAAATGGCAGGATGAGAAACTTCAAAACATTGACATTTCACTAAATCAATGACAAAACTGGCAAAATTTTTCCAACTCAATTTCTTTCAGAACTCTGGAATCTAATAAAATACAAGAAGTAGGGAACCATTTCATGAAGAAATAAGTTGCTAAATTTGGTAAGAAGCATTTGTTTCATTCAAAGTGAATAGAAACAGGATGCTAATTTTTTTTTTAATTGAAGTATAGTTGATTTACAATTTGTTAGTTTCAGGCATACAGCAAAGTGATTTGTTTGGGGGATTTTTTTTGCAGTGTTTATTCCAGTATAGGTTATTACAAGATATTGGATATAATTCCCTATGTTATACAGTGAATTCTTGTTGTTTACCTATTTTATATAGTTTGCATCTGTTAACTCCGTACTCCTAAATTGTCCTTCCTCACCTCCCTTTCCCCTTTGGTAACCAAAATTTGTTTTCTACGTCTATAAATCTGTTTCTGTTTTGTATATAGATTCATTTGTATTATTTTTTATAATACACATATAAGTGATATCATACAGCATTTGTCTTTCTCTGTCTAACTTATTTCACTAAACATACTATTCTCTAGGTCCATCCACATTGAAACAAATGGCATTATTTATTCTTTTAATGGCTGAGTATATTCATATATTGCCACATCTTCCTAATCCAGTTGTCTATTGACAGACACTCAGGTTGGTTCTGTCTTGGCGACTATAAATAATGGTGCTATGAACATTGGGATGCATGTATTATTTTAAGTTACACTTTTCATTTTTCTCATATATATACCCAGTAGTGGATTTACTAGATTATATGGTAGCTCTATCTTTAGGTTTTTAAGAAACCTCCAAACTGCTTTCTATAGTAGCTGCACCAATTTACATTCTCATTAACAGTGCCAGAGGGTTCCCTTTGCTCCACACCAGCACTTATTATTTGTAGACTTTTTGATGATGACGATGTTGGCCATTCTGATGTGATCATTCATTTGTCCAACATTTACACTATCCATGCTATATATACTACCTATTCTTTTTGTTTTGTTTTGTTTTGTTTTAGTATAGAGGAAAGTAGTTTATATAAAACTTGATACTATCTTCTATTTCAAGCATCCACTGAGGGTCTTAGAACATTTCCCCTGTGAATAAGGGGAGACTACTATACTGATGCCTTCAACAGAGAAAGCCAGATTCTGAAGAAGTTTGCAGCAAATGAAGCAAAGGTGCTTCCCTAGTGACTCAGACAGTAAAGAATCTGCTTCCAATGTGAGAGACCTAGGATCAATCCCTGGATCAGGAAGATCCCCTGGAGAAGGGAATGGCTACCCACTCCAGTATCCTTGCCTGGAGAATTCCATGAACAGAGAAGCCTGGAGGGCCATATAGTACATGGGGTTGCAAAGAGTTGGACGTGACTGAGAGAATAACATTTTCAATTTCAAGGAAAAGTATGAAAGAAAAATCTGAGATCCACACCAATGTGGTCTTTGAGTTGAGTCTGAGGTGTGTTTTAAAGGGGAAGAACAAAGTAGCTGGAATTAATCATCATCTTCCAACATTTCTGTGACATTTTTTAATCATAGTTTCAGCATTCAGGATATCTCTGGTTTATAATTCTCTGGCCAGGTGGTCCATGGCTTAGGAATCTGTCAGCTCATCTTAACCTGGAGAAACAACCAGAGCTTGTACATTGTTGTTGCTGGGTAGCTAAGTCATGTCCAACTCTGTGACCCCATCAACTGCAGCACATCAGGCTTCCCTGTCCTTCACTATCTCCCTGAGATGGCTCAAACTCATGTTGATTGAGTTGATGATGCCATCCAACCAATTCATCCTCTATTATCCCCTTCTCCTCTTGGCCTAAATCTTTCCCAGCATCAGGGTGTTTTCCAGTGAGTCAGGTGTTCGCATCAGGTGGCTAAAGTATTGGAGCTTCAGCTTGAGCATCAGTCCTTCCAATGAATATTCAGGGTTGATTTCTATTAGGATTGACTGTTTTTATCTCCTTGCTGTCCAAGGGACTCTCTCAAGAGTCTTCTCCAGCGGCACAGTTAGAAAGCATCAAGTTCGTATGTTGATAATAAGAGTCTACCTGTCAATATAGGGGACACATGTTCAATCCCTGGTCCAGGAAGCTTCCACATGCTGCAGAGTTACTAAGCTCATGCAACACAACTACAGAGCCTATGTGCTAGAGCCAGCAAGCTGCAATTTCTGAGCCCACATGATGCAGCTACGGAAGTCTGCGTGCCCCAGAACCTGTGCTCTGCAACAAGAAAGCCAATGCAATGAGAAGCCCATGTATTGCAACAAACAGTAGCCCCTGCTTGCAGCAACTAGAGAAAGCCCACGCAAAGCAGCAAAGATCCAGTGCAGACAAAAATGAAGAAATAAATATTTTAAAAGAAGCAACTATAGTACAGGAATGATATTATCAACAACAGCAATTTTAATCACCTGACTTTGGTTGATTAGCATTCAGTTAACATAGAATTGACCCACTCCATTGCTCTTGCCTGGAGAATCTCAGGGGCGGGGGAGTCTGGTAGGCTGCAGTCCATGGGGTCGCACAGAGTTGGACACTCCTGAAGCGACTTAGCAGCATCAGCAGCAGCATAGAATTGAGGTCAGGGAAGACAAGAAAGAGAAGAAAATTTTGGACAGAAAGATTAATCATTAATTCGGTAAGGGAAGCTGGTTTTAAGGAGACTCAGTTTCACTCAGTAACAGCCAAGTGGAGGAAATGTACAATACACGGTATGTGTAAAGACCAGAGACTTTCTACGCCCTCTCTGGGCAGGTGCACCACCTTCCCAGCATATGGATGTGTTTACCAATCCAGAACTTCTCTAAATCCGTTTGCTTAGGGTTTCTGTGGAGGCATCATCATGTATACATGGTTGATTAAATCATTTGCTATTGGCAACTCAGTTCATCATCAGCCCTTCTCCCCTCCCTGTCCTTCTGAGTTGGGACTGAAATTTCCAACTTTCTAATCCTATGGTTGGCTCCTTGGGCAACCAATCCTGGTTCTTTAAGAGTTACCTCATGGGTATAAACTTAAAAATGGTTGCAAGGGGCTTATTATAAACCACAAAAGATGCTCCTTTCACACTTCACAGGAAATTATGAGAGTTTTAGAAAGTCTCAGGTACCAGGGAGTGAGACCAAACATGCATTTCCTATAATGTCACAGTATTACAGATAATATATATGAGCAAATTGTTGTATGTTTTTTCAGCTCTACACTTCTTAAAAAGTCCTTATCTTCATTCCAAAAGAGTAATACAAAAAAATCATTGAAATTATTCTTTTCAGAAAAATGAGGATGGAACTTCCCAAGTTAGCAGACCACATGCTGTGCTGTGCTTAGTCGATCAGTCGTGTCTGACTCTTTGTGACCCCATGGACTGTAACCCGCCTGGCTCCTCTGTCCATGGGATTCTCCAGGCAAGAACACTGGAGTGAACTGCCATGCCCTCCTCCAGGGGATCTTCCCAACCCAGGGACTGAACCCAGATCTCCTGCATTGCAGGTGGATTCTTTACCATCTGAGTCACTAGGGAAGCTCATAACTGCTGGAACTGAAGCTGTGAGTTCTAACTCTTGCCTGGGCATGCTCAGTCTCTTCAATTGTATCCCACTCTTTGTGATCCTATGGACTACTGCCCCCAGGATCCTCCATCCATGGAATTCTCCAGGCAAGAATACTGGAGTGGGTAGCCATTCCTTTCTTCAGGGGAATCTTCCCCACCCAGGAACTGAACCCATCTCCTGAGTCTCCTGCATGGCAGGCAAATTCCTTACCCACTGAGCCTCCTGAGAAGCCCCATGGAGCACTGAAATAAAGCCAATGTGTGTAATTTAGTGCCAGTTTTTTTTTTGTTTTTTGATGTTTTTTGTCCATGACACTTGACACATGGGATTTTGATCAAACCAGTCAGGGAACTAAGATCCCATGTTTTCATATTTTTATCTGAAAAAATAGTGTTTGATATGTACATTATGAAATCCTTTAGATATAAAATACTTACGTTTTAATGACACTAAGATTATTTTGCTTTCATAGCATCATAGTATTCTATATTTTTAGACACATATACAAGTATTGATTTATCATCCCTTAATAAATTGTTCCCAAAATGCTATATACACTCTATATGATATCTTTGATTTTATCCTTATTATATAAATCTTTGAGGTGCTTTGTACCAATTTTATAATGAGTATTTCAAGGTACAGGGAGTTAACCAACAATTCTTTTCTAAAGAATTGTTCATTTAGTATTTGAATGGGAAGCCATGTCAAAGCATTCAACTTACTTGGTTAGTTTCCTTCCCTAGATAAACCTGCCAAAAGAAAATGTGTAAAATCAGAATTAAGTACACCTAAATCATCTTTGCTTTCCAGTTTAAGTCTAATGAAATTCTGAGTAGCACAGAAAATGCAGCTTTCTGTTAAACTTTATTCTTCATTAGTAAAGAACTAACAGTTACATCTGTATTCAATCTATTTTCTACAAGCACTGAAGCCAGAGTCTAAGGTTGGAATTTCCAACATTTTTTACTGGTATTTATTCAATCAAAAAGCATCTATTATTTGTTCATTTCTGTGAGCAAACAAGCTGGACTCAAGATTGCCAAGAGAAATATCAATAACCTCTGATATGCAGATGACACCACCCTTATGGCAGAAAGTGAAGGTGAACTAAAGAGCCTCTTGAAGAAAGTGAAAGAGGAGAGTGAAAAAGTTGGCTTAAAGCTCAACATTCAGAAAACTAAGATCATGGCATCTGGTCCCATAATTTTATGGCAAATAGATGGGGAAACAGTGGAAACAGTATCAGACTTTATTTTGGGGGGCTCCAAAATCACTGCAGATGATGACTGCAGCCATGAAATTTCTTACATGAACTTACTCCTTGGAAAGAAAGTTATGACCAACCTGGATAGCATATTTAAAAGCAGAGACATTACTTTGCCAGCAAAGATCCATCTAGTCAAGGCTATGGTTTTTCCAGTAGTCACGTATGGATGTGAGAGTTGGACGGTGAAGAAAGCTGAACGCCGAAGAATTGATGCTTTTGAACTGTGGTGTTGGAGAAGACTCTTGAGAGTCCCTAGGACTGCAAGCAGATCCAACCAGTCCATCCTAAAGGAGATCAGTCCTGGGTGTTCATTGGAGGGACTGATATTGAAGCTGAAACTCCAATACTTTGGCCACCTCATGCGAAGAGTTGACTCATTGGAAAAGACCCTGAGGCTGGGAAGGATTGGGGGCAGGAGAAAAAGGGGACGACAGAGGATGAGATGGTTGGATGGCATCACCGACTCTATGGACATGAGTTTGGGTGGACTCTGGGAGTTGGTGCTGGACAGAGAGGCCTGGAGTGCTGCGATTCACAGGCTTGCAAAGAGTCGGACATGACTGAGCGACTGAACTGAACTGAACTGATGAGCAAAATTAATTAAGAAACTACTATATTCACTGAAGTGTGAAGTGCTGAGGGATATGACTAAATAACTCAGAAATAATCCTTTACACCATATTATAAAGGGTAATTTATTAATTACAATTAACTACCAATAATTTATTAAAAGTTGTTCAATAAGTTGAACAATAAGTTATTCTTATTAATTATAATATTATAATTAATATTACCAATAACTTATTAATAGCATTTTCACATTTATTGGGCCAGGAAAGAACCTTGTATATTGACTAATTTTTTTTAGCAATCATGGTTGCTATTATTGAATCATGGTTGCCAAGGCCTAGGGGGAGGGAAAATGGGAAGATGTTGGTCACATGTACAAATTTCCAATTATAAGATGAATTTGTATAAAACAGGTAACTAATGAGAACATGCTGTATAGCACAGGGAACTTAGTACACTCTGGTGACCTGATGGGAAGGAAGTCTAAAAGTAAGCGGATTTAGATACATGTGTGGCTGATTCATTTTGCTGTCCAGTAGGAACTAACACCACATTGTAAAGTAACCATACTCTAATAAAATTAATTTTTAAAAAGTAAAATAACAAGTATATAAGATGAATAAGTTCTGGGGATTTGCTATACAAGTTGGTTGCTAAGAGAGTAAATCTGAAATATTTTCACACCATAACAACAACAACAAATCTGGTGATTCTATGGAGTGATACATGTGTTTCCGAAGCTTATTGTAGTACTCATTTCATAACATATGTGTGTAAAGCATCATATTGTACACCTTAAATGTATGGAACATTATATATCAATTATATCTCAATAAAACCTGTGAGAGAAAAAAAAAAACTGTTGGTGGTTTCCTTTTATCACCTAAATAAAACAAAAAACAAAGAGAAACAGCTAATACAGAAAACAAGGTCTCTCTACCCTTCTTTTTTTCCATGTAAAGTCAGGCTATAAACTCTCATTTGACTGCAAATGGACCCTTTCGCCCACTGACAGCACAAGACAAATACTAAATCTTATTTCTTTACTTTCTTCCCAGATATTTACCTTCCCACAGTTTGCTGCCCTGGGGAGCTTAAAATTGTTTATTTTTGTTTTAATATCGCTCTACAAATTTCTTGTCCTTTGTGATGCTACATAACCTGCGCTTCTAAGTCCTCACTACTCTTCCATTTAGGTTTCCCCCAAGTGATGTGCACTGCGTGTGTTAGTAAACTTTTTCTCTTGTTAGTCAGTGCTTGATTCAAGAGACCCACGTGAAAACCAAGGATAGATAGAGGCCAAGTTTTGTCTTCCTGGCACTAGTTTTGACCTCTGATGAAAAGAGAAAGCAAAAGTCTCCATTGAGCATTTGTAATCACAAATCAGCCCTCTTTTTTAGTTTATAGCTCAAAGTCCACCTGACAGCGAAGCCCAAGAGTATTGTATTCAAAAATGTATTTAAAGTGTTCAAGGTGAATAATGGTCTGCCTACTAACAATACTAATACCTTCCAAAAGAAAGCAGCTTCAATCCACTTATCAAAAAATTTTGAAAAATAATCTTCCAGATTTCTTGGACAAAGGCAAATATTGAGGAGGGGGAGTGGGGAATGATCTAAGAGGGGAAGAGAGAGAACAAATATGATAATATTTTAACATAGAAGTAGTCTGGATAAAGGATATATATGTAAGTGTGTGCATATACTTTTTCAGGGGTTTTTTGTGTGTCAAAATGCCTAGCTAAAGGAAACAAACACCCCTGCAATCATCCTTGAAGTCCCTCTTTGCCTTTCACACCACATCTAATATATCAGTAAATCTGAACACTGCACATATATGCATCAGCCTTCATTTCTTATCACCTCCATTACTATCAGACCTGCTGCTATTGATGAATTGCCAAAAATTGATTTTCCTTAAATATTTTTATTTTACCTTAATCTTTGAAAGATATTTTTACTGGATATGGAATATTATTTTGGTAGGTTTCTTTTTTTTTTGTCATTTTCAAGGTGAAATAGCATTAAATTCTGCCTTCCATTATTTCTGTTAACTACTTGGATTACTGATGTTCTCTTTCTCTGGTTATTATTGGTATTTTTCTCTCCATCTTTGTTGTCAGCATTTTGACCACAACATGCCTTGTGGTGGGCTTCCCTGGAGGCTCAGGGGTAAACAACCAGTCTGCAATGCAGGAGTCGCAAGAAATACAGGTTCCATCCCCGGGGCCCGAAAATCCCCTGGAGGAGGGCATTGCAACCACTCTGGTATTCTTGCCTGGAGAATCCCATGGACAGGTTGGTGGGCAGCAGTCCGTGGTCACAAAGAGTCAGATATGGCTGAAGAACTTAGCACATGTGCCTTGGTATGGTTTTGCTTTTGTTTATACTGACCTGAGTGGGCTACGTTTTGTTTTGCTGGGACGATGGGGGGCGAGGGGGGTGTTACTGGTTCCATTCTTTTTCTACTCTTGCCTCATGACTGGTTCTATATAAATTTGTCTTGTTGAGTATCTGACATGTTCTGTTCTTCTATCGACATGTTTTTCTTTTTCTACTTCATTTTGTCTCTATGCTTGAGTTTGTGTATTTTTATATGGACCAGTCTTTGAGTTCACCAATACTGTATTTTCCATTTCAATCTGATATTTAGTTTATCCCCTGAATTTTTACTTTCAGATATAATAGCTTTCAAATGTCCATTAGGTTGTTTTTGGAGACAAAAATTTTTTCTGGTGATGTTCTTAACACATCTTAATTACATCTATTCTTGTCTATGTTTTTTTCATAATTTTTTAACACATTTTTCATAGTATGGGTTTCCCTTCTGGCTCAGATGGTAAATAATCCACTTGCATGTAGGGACCCGAGTTTGATCCCTGGATTGGGAAGATCCCCTGGAGAAGGGAATGGCTACCCACTCCAGTATTCTGGCCTGGAGAATTCCATGGACTGTACATGACTGAGTGACTTGGCTACTGGCTACTATCACACTATAGAATTATTTAAAGTTCTAGACTGGTAACACCACTTATGAACTGTTTGTGTATTTGACCTCTGTGTGTGTGTGTGTTTGTGTGTGTGTGTGTATGAATGTATGTGTATAGATTGTTCTTGATTATTGATAATATTTTCCTACCTTTTTGGAAGTCTTATGATTTTTTGATTGTATGTCAAATACCATGTATAAAAGAATCACACTGGTCCAGATGAAGTTATCTTTCACCATAAAGTGACTCATCTTTTAATTTTCTCTAAAGTGGATAGGGTGAGAATGTGTCACTTTAATTAGGGAATTAGAGGGATTAAGTTTGAGTAATACTATAGTTGTGGGCTTCCCTGGTGGCTCAGGTGGTAAAGAATCTGCCTGTAAAACCTGGTTCAATCCCTGTGTTGGGAAGATGCCCGAAAGATGGGAATGGCAACCCACTCCAGTATTCTTTCCTGGAGAATCCCATGGACAGAGGAACCTGGTGAGCTACAGTCCATGGGGTCCCAAAGAGTCAGGCACGACTAAGTCACTAAAGCTTTCATTTTCACAGTTATTTTATCTCTGTGATCTATGAGAAAGTCAGTTCTTCTCTTGACTTATTTTCATTTTAATTACTTCCCATCTTACTACACACAGCATCAAAGTTTGGCAGATATCTTGAGGGTCTTACCAGTCAGGTATGTAAGATTCTACTATTCTTGGACTTCCTTGGTGGTGCAGTGGATAGGAATCCCCCTGCCAATGCAGGGAACATGGGTTTGATCCCTGGTCCAGGAAGATTCCACATGCCATGGAGCAGCTGAGCCTGTGGACCACAGCTATTGAGCCCAGGCTCTAGAGCCTGCAAGCCACAACCACTGAAGCTTGTGTGCCTAAAGTCTGCTCTACCACAAGAGAAGCTCCCACACTGAGAAGTCAGTGCACTGCAACTAGACAACAGCCCCCACTCTCTGCAACTAGAGAAAGGCTGTATGCATCAGTGAAGACTCAGTACAACCAAAAATAAATAAATACATAAAATAAATGTTTAAGAGTCTACTATTCTTCAGCTTCGTCATCTCCTCCCCACTTTTAAACAGTAAAATCTCCACTTCATTTTTTTTTTCTTTTTTTGTCCTGAAGCCATGCCTTCCTTCTACTAAAGGACACACTCGTGCTTTTTAACTGGCTTTTTAGCTATTCCCAGACTCATTGTCACAGGTATGACCTTGGTGCAGGTCTCCAATCTTGGTGCACTATTTCATCCATGGCTTCTATATACTGTATTTTGTTTGTTTGTAACTCTTTCTTCTGGTTAGTCTTTGCTTCCTCAACAGCAGGGAAACTTTGGGAGGTTTCTCTTTTTTTCCCCCTCAGAATCTTTTGACTTTGTTTCAAAGTCTTCTCTCAGTTTTATCTCAGACTTGAACAAACGGCTTGTGGGAAAGGTGACAATTTGAGGACCTTCAAATCTCTAATATTGTTATTCTAGTCTATGTAACCACTGAAAGCTTGTCAGTTTCTCTTTCTTCGGTCATAGGCTGTCTGCTTTGGCCAAGATCTGATTCACACACACACACACACTGACACACACACACACAGAAGCAACAATGGCAGATTGATAACTAATGCTCCCTATTCTGGAATTTAAACTAATTTAATATGGGAGACCTGGGTTCCATCCCTGGGTTGGGAAGATCCCTTGGAGGAGGGCATAGCAACCCACTCTAGTATTCTTGCCTAGAATCCCCATGGGATTGCAAAGTGTCGGACACAACTGAGCTATTAAGCACAGTAATCCTTCTGTAGACCTTTAAAACCCTAAAAATGTATTTAAAAAAAATTTTAGAGTCTTTCCTTCCCTGTTTTGACTTCTTTTATCTACATTATATCTGGAAGCAGAAATGTGCATTTTGAGTTTTATATTACCATATCCTCCTTCATTTCATTGAGTCTTTCCTAGAATAACCATTTTAAAATTATTATTAAATTTGTACTACTATATTTGTTTGAACTAGAAATTTTATTTTGCTATATTTTTAGAGGAACTGTGCTCCTTAGGTATCTAATAATTTTTGTCTGTGGCCCTATGTCATCTGGTGGTTGTAGCAACCTTGTTCGTGGTTGTGTATGGATTTGGATTCTCTGTTCTATCTTTTTTAAAATATCAATTTTTATTGGAGTAGAGTTGCTTTACAATGTTGTGTTGGTTTCTTCTGTACAAAAAAATTGATTCAGCTAAACATAAATATATATCCCCTCTTTTTTGGACTTCCTTCCCATTTAGGTTACCACAGAGCATTGAATAGAGTTCCTTGTGCTATACAGTAGGCTCTCAAATCTTGGGTGAGTTTAAAGATTGAAAATACCCTGAAGAAGTCAAGAATTGCTCGCAGTTTTCAAAGATTTGTGTTTTCTGGTTTTTTTCCCTCCTCTAGGATTATATCAAACAGCTTTCCCCTTCCATCTCTGGGATTCAGTCACCCTGATCTTCATTCCACCTGCTGTTTGTTTCTTTTTTGTCTCTGCTGCTGCTGCTGCTGCTGCTACCAAGTCACTTCAGTCGTGTCCTACTCTGTGCGACCCCATAGACAGCAGCCCACCAGGCTCCCCCGTCCCTGGGATTCTCCAGGCAAGGACACTGGAGTGGGTTGCTGCTGCCTTCTCCAATGCATGAAAGTAAAAGTGAAAGTGAAGTCACTCAGTCTTGTCCGACTCTGGGACCCCACGGATTGCAGCCTACCAGGCTCCTCCGTCCATGGAATTTTCCAGGCAAGAACACTGGAGTGGGGTGCCGTTGCCTTCTCCTTTTGCCTCTGAAATACTCTTAACTGCCGGATCCTTTCTCTTTTCTTTTAATAAAATTATTAATTTCTCAGCTCTCCATATCAGGAAGTTCTTCACTAAATTCTCAGTCTAGATCAAATTCTTTGTTATAATCTGACAACTACTTTTTCCCTTTTTCACTATCTTTTCCCCCTTTCTAAGAACTTATTTTATTTATATTATGCATCTATCAATATGATAACTTTACTAAGGTATGTCCTTTCATTTAGTTTGAAAGCTCTATGAAAGTAGACATAGTTCTTTGATTTGTACAAATGTGGATCTCCAGTCTTTAAAACTCAGTGCCTGACCAGTGACAGGAAAAAAATTCTTGTTTATGAATGAAATAAGTACTATTTATTCTACTCCAGCTGAGACTATCCAGTTTCATTCATTGTATTGATAATTTTTGTGGCTAACAAAGTTTTAACATCTCCTGGCTCTCTATAACCACTTTTAACTCTATTTTCTAGATTATCAAAAATGCATTTTTCTTTGAGATTCATTTTATGAGACAATTTTATCTTCTTCAGTTCAGTGTCCAGCTATTTGTGACCCAATGAACCACAGCATGCCAGGCCTCCCTGTCCATCATCAACTCCCAGAGTTCACCCAAACCCATGTCCATTAAGTCGGTGATGCCATCCAACCATCTCATCCTCTGTCTTCCCTTTCTCCTCTTACCCTCAATCTTTCCCAGCATCAAGGTCTTCTTACTTAACTATTTATTTCTCTGATAGATGGCCATAATAAGGCAAAGAAAAAATTGTGTTTTATAAAAAATAAAAAGCATAAAAAAAATTTTTTTTAATTAAAAGCATGAGGCTAAAGTGATAAAATTTATTTTGAAAGTACTGGAAGACCTGTGTAAACCTGAATAAAGCTTGATTTAGTACCACTGTCCCAGTAATAGAGGAATTTCCTTCATACTTCTATCTCAATAATGTTCCCTCATGTTCTTTATTTTCTCTACACTATCCAATGTTGAGCTTTCCCTGTGGCTCAGTGGTAAAGAATCTGCTTGGAATGCAGGAGACATGAGTCTGACTTGTGGGTCAGGAAGATCCCTGGAGAAGAAAATGGCAGCCCACTCCAGTATTCTTGCCTGGGAATTTCCATGGACAGAGGAGCCTGGCAGGCTACAGTCCATGGGGTCACAAAAGAGTCAAACACAACTTAACAATTAAACAACAATTATCCAGTGTTACTAAAATACTGTTTATTGTATTAATCCTGTTACAAATTATGGATTAAAGTTAAAGAATAAGATATAGACTTCAATGATTAAGACATCTATTTTTAGCTAAACACATTTTTACATAGTTGAAGTCATCTCACTGGAAAATCTCAGACTCTTTATCTAATCTGAATATATTGTCTTCTTACAGATACAATAACCACTACTATGGCAATCTTCAGCAATTATCTGGCCGTATTTTATGTGTGCACATTTATTATTAGCATTCTCATGTCCTGGAAGTTGAAGCCTAGAAAAAAAATACTTTCCGTTAAGTTCTGAAATTATTTCATGTATCAGTTGTACTTTTTAAATTCGTATTTTGACATATTTATAAAAAAAAAAGTAGAAACATCATTTTCCCAGTTCTCTAATAATAAAATAATGAATATTTTGTCATCTGAAATTTCATATTAAATCTAGAATTGGGATGTTAACAATGCCTTCAATTCTGGCTTTGGTCTCTATGACCTCAGACAATTTCAAAGTATCTTCCATTCTCACAGGGGTCTACTATATTTTGTTTATACATTAGTGTTTTTATAAACATTTTATTATATATACAGTAAAAAAAAATTGCCATCAATCATTAATGTCAATTCATTCTCTCCTGGGAAAATTTACCCCAGAGTAAAGATCAGATCCTCTTTACTAATAAGTCCAGGAAATAGTTTTAAAAGATTAAATATTTAGATACGTCAATGAGAATCAGAGCAATTTATAAACATTTAAAGAAATATATCATATAATTCCTGAAAAGGGGCATGCATTTACTACAAGTACAGCAATTAAAAATGAATATGTAATCACTCAGAATTTTAAGTAAATCCAAAATCTTAATTTAACACAAATTATGTTAGAAAATCATGTCTGCTAAGAGTAGATATACTGGAAGGAATCTTGCATATTTTAGTCATAATATTTTAAGGTAGAAATCATATTTTAATTTAGATTTTATTTTATTTACTTTTAATTATTACTTTTTTTTAAATTTTAGGCATGCTACATAGCACACAGCTTAGTTCCCCAACCAGGGATCAAACCCATATGCCCTGCAGTGTAAGCACAGAGTCTTAACCACTGGACCACCACGGACGACCTGAAATCACATTTTTAAATTAGATTCATCTATTTAAAATTTTATTTGACATTAATTTACTGTTAAGATCTGGGGTAGGAGAAGAAAGAGAAGGAGGAAGGAGAGAGAACTTTATTTTCTTGAAGAACAATATACTTCTCACATGCTTAAATTTATCAACTACTCTATGAAGTGGGTTCTATTATTCATCACATCTTATATAAAATGGAATAGAAACCAAACAGAATGTTTGGATAAAAGACTATGATGGTAGTGGAGAGCCAAAACATAAACCCAAGACACTTATGAACCTGCACTATCAATTACTCACTATATTTTAAACCGTGGAGCTTAAAACTGGGGAACAAGAGTACTGGCAGTTCAGTATTTCCCATGGTCTTGCTAAACTGGTTTTTACACACATTGTGTACGTGCACTAGGATATGTTTTATACCTCCACTTCAGACACCCTAATAAAATCATGGGAATTGAGGCCTATAAATCCTTTTTTGAATGTAGGTAGTAGGTTGAACAAGTATTAGTCACTCAATCATGTATGACTCTTTGTGAACCCATGCACTGTAGCCTTCCAGGCTACTCGGTCCATGGGATTTTCCAGGCAAGAATACTGGAGTGATTTGCCATTTCCTTCTCCAGGGGATCTTCCAGACCCAGGAATTGAATCCAGATCTCCTGCATTGCAGGAAGATTCTTTACCATCTCAGCCACCAGCCTAGTCAAAGGTTGCATAGAATTCACGAATAAAATTCAAGCCCACCCAGAACTTCAAAATGTGTCCTTAATTGGGAATAACTTCTTTGTAGATGCAATTAAGATTAGTGACATGAGGTCACAGACATAGAGAACAGACTTATGGACACGGGGAGGCAGGGAGAAAGGAGACAGTAGGATATATGGAGAGAGTACCATGGAAACTGACACTACCATATGTAAAATAGATAGCGAATGGGAATTTGTTGTATGACTCAGGGAACTCAAACTGGGGTTCTTTAAATATATAGAGGTGTGGGATAGGGAGGGAGATGGGAGGGAGGTTCAAGAGGGAGGGGACATTTGTATGCCTATGATTGATTCATGTTGATGCTTGGCAGAAACCAACACAATTATGTAAAGCAAATTCCCTTCAATTAAAAATAAATACATTTACATTTAGGTCTTTAATCCTTTTTGAGTTTATCTCTGTGTGTGGTGTTAGGAAGTGTTTTAATTTCATTCTTTTTCATGTAGCTATCCAGTTTTCTCAACACCACTTATTGAAAAGGCCATCTTTGCCCCATTGTATATTCTTGCCTCCTTTGTCAAAAATAAGGTACCCATAGGTGCATGGATATATTTCTGGGCTTTCTATCTTGTTCCATTGGTCTATATTTCTGTTTTTGTGCCAGTATTATACTGTCTTGAGGACTGTAGCTGTGTAGTATAATCTGAGGTCAGGAAGGTTGCTTCCTCCAGCTTCATTCTTCTTTCTCAAGACTGCTTTGGTTATTCGGGGTCTTTCATGTTTCTGTATGAATTGAGAAATTTTTTGTTCTAGTTCTGTGAAAGATACCATTGGTAAGTTGATAGGGATCACACCGAATCTGTATATTGCATTTGTCAGTATAGTCATTTTCACAATATTTATTCTTCCTACCCAGGAACATGGAATATCTCTCCATCTATTTATGTCATCTTTGATTTATTTCATCAGTGTCTTATAATTTTCTGTATACAGTTCTTCTGTCTCCTTCAGTTCAGTTCAGTTCAGTCGCTCAGTCATGTCCAATTCTTTGTGACCCCATGAACTACAGCACACCAGGCCTCCTGTCTATCCTTAGGTAGGTTTATTCCTAGATATTTAATTCTTTTCGCTGCAGTGGTGAATGGGATTGATTCCTTCATTTCTTTTTGTGAGTTTTATTGTTAGTATATAGTATTGCAAGTGATTTCTGTGTATTGACTTTGTATCTTGCATCTTTTCTAAATTCACTGATTACCTCTAATAATTTTCTGATAGTATCTTTAGGGCTTTCTATGTATGGTATCATGTCACTTGCAAACAGTGAAAGCTTTGCTTCTTCTTTTCTGATGTGGATTCCTTTTATTTCTTTTTCTTCTCTGATTGCTATAGCTAGGACTTCCAAAACTAAGTTGAATTATAGCGGTGAGAGTGGACACCCTTGTCTTATTCCTGATCTTAGGGGGAATGCTTACAGTTTTTTCACCATTGAGTGTAATGTTTCCTGTGAGATTATCATATATGGTCTTTACTATGTTGAGGTAGGTTCCTTCTGTGCCCATTTTTTGAAGAGTTTTAATCATAAATGGGTGTTGAATTTTGTCAAAGGCTTTTTCTGCATCTATTGAGATTATCATTTGGTTTTTATCTTTTAATTTGTTAATATGGTGTATCACATTGACTGATTTATGTATATTGAAGAATTCTTGCATCCCTGGAATAAATCCAACTTGCTTATTGGTGTATGATCTTTTTAATGTGTTGTTGGATTCTGTGTACTAGAATTTTGTTGAGGATTTTTGCATCTTCAAAATGGATTAAAGGCCTAAATGTAAGACCAGAAACTATAAAACTGTTAGAGGAAAACATAGACAGAACACTTGATGACATAAATCAAAGCAAAATCCTCTATGACCCACCCACTGTCTAGAATAATGGAAACAAAAACAAAAGTAAACAAGTGGAACCTGATTAAACTTAAAAGCTTTGGCACAGTAAAAAGAAATTATAAACAAGGTGAAAAGACAATCCTCAAAATGGGAGAAAATAATAGCAAATGGAACAACTGACAAATGATTAATTTCCAAAGTATACAAGCAACTCATACAACTCAATACCAGATAGAAAACAACCCAATTAAAAAGTGGGGAAAAGACCTAAACAGACATTTCTCCAAAGAAAACATATAGATGGCTAACAAACACATGAAAAGATGCTAAACATCTCTTATACTTAGAGAAATGCATATCAAAACCACAATGAGATATCACCTTACACTGTTCAGAATGGCCATCATCAAAAAGTCTACAAACAATAAATGCTGGAGAGGGTGTGAAGAAAAGGGAATGCTCTTGCCCTGTTGGTGGGAATGGAAGTTGATACAGCCACTATGGAAGGTGGTGTGGAGATTCCTTAAAAAACTAGATATAAAAAAAACCACCACATGACCCTGCTTTCCCACTCCTAGGCATATACCCTGAGGAAAGCAAAATTGAGAAAGACACATGTACCCCAATGTCCACCGCAGGACTATTTACAATAGCTAGAACGTGGAAGCAACCTAGATGTCCATCAACAGATGAATGGATAAAGAAGTTGTGGTACATATACACAATGGTATATTACTCTGCCATAAAAACAAATGCATTTGAGTCCATTCTAATGAGGTGGATGAACCTAGAGCCTTTTATACAGAGTGTAGTAAGTCAGAAAGAGAAAGATAAATATTGTATAGTAACACAATTATACAGAATCTAGAAAGATGGTACTGAAGAATTTATTTGCAGGTCAGACATAAAGAACAGACTTATGGACATGGGGAAAGGGGAGGAGAGGGTGAGATGTATGGAAAGAGTACCATGGAAACTTACATTACCAATGTAAAATAGATAGCCCAAGGGATTTTGCTGTATGTCTCAAGGTTCTCAAACAGGGTCTCTGTATCAACCTAGAGGGGTGGGGTGGGGAGGGAGATGGGAAGGAGGTTTAAGAGGGAGGGGACATATGTACCTATGACTGATTCATGTTGATGTTTGACAGAAAACAACAAAATTCTGTAAAGCAGTTATCCTTCAATTAAAAATAAATAAATTTAAATTTTTTTTAAATAAATAAGTTGAAAATTGAAAACAAAGAAGACTAGTGTCATGATGAAACCATATTGGATTGTACCCTAAATCCAATAAGAATATCCTTATAGGAGAGCAACAAACACAGAGAGATGCAGAGAAGGAGCAAAGGAAGTTGGGGGTATAGACAGTTGTCTCTTTGTATCCAGGATGTGGGGGTGGGGAGATTCTACGAGGATCCCCAAGATATCCTAGTCTACAGATACTCAAATCCCAGTCAGTCCTCTGTGTCTACATGGTTGCTTGAACTTGAGAATTCAGAACCCGCAGATACAGAGGGCTGGCTTGTCTTTAAATGATGCCAAGGATTGGCAGAATATCTTATATTTTCATGGAAGTTTACTGTATTTCCTTTATTAAGATTTTTATAAACAAGTTCCACAGTGTATGCAGAACAAAAAATTGTTTTAATCATCAACAACAGTTAGCTTTCTCTCTAGAAAAGTTTAGCAAGTTCCTTTAGACAAAGGATCTTTCCAGAAAGGAATCAACCCTACCAAGATCTTGATTTCAAACCTCTGTTCCCTCTGCTTGAGAGAATAAATTTCTGTGCGTTAAGCCACCCAGTTTGTAGTGACTTTTTTATGACAGCAAACTAGACAAAGTATGCTAGGTGAGTCCTAGAGAATTGGAAGGCACATTTTAAGAAAATTTCAATACATGCACATGTATTGCAGTCAGACAAACTACACTGAAATTAAAATGACAAATCTGAAATATACTTACTTTGTAACCTTATGCAAGTTTATTTATTCAATTACCTTTTATTAAAATGCAAAATAGTTATACTTCAATAAGCAATTTCAATGAGCTTTGAAAGGAACATATTTAACTTAGTATAGTATTTAGTATTTTACTAAGTATTTTACTCCTTGCTTTCCATCTTTCCTGTCTTTTACGTATTGATTTCTTACAGGTGCATCTGTTATAAATGTTACCCACATCCACATTAAATATTTCTATTTGGAAGAAAATATTGTTCTGTACTGAAATTTTAAAACAGCAAGAGACTTACTTGTCCAGGGTAAGTTTTGTATCATCTAGCCAAACCCAGTTCAGTTGCTTAGTGCTGTAGTGTAAGCTAATTGGAAACTTTTCTTTTTGCAAACCGCATTGCATTTTTGACAATTTTATTATAAAATTCTGCAGACAGGAAAAGGAAAGTGAATCAAAAAGTGGAACTTTTCTTGCAAAAGAGGAATATATTAGTTTAAATATGTACATTTTACTTCTCTTTGGATTCTCTGTTCTTGATATTGAAAGAATCTGGAGAGATTAACCCTAAATTCTTCAGCCATAGGCTGGATGCTTAGAGCTAATAACTCATGTATTCACTGAGTAATTTTTTCGGGACACGTTTTATTCTAGTCATTTTCTTAAGTTATGGGTTGTAAAAGTAAGCATAAAATCTTGAAACTGTAGTTGCTCAAATTAGGCACTGAAAAACTGAATAGTGTTCATTGACTTATGTAATAAATAGTAGTGACACATGGTACAAGATCAGAAATACAGGATTGAAGGAGAGAAATTAACAGGGAATTTTAACAGATTTTAGTGAACTAAGGATGTTTTCCAAGTGGATCGTCTAGTAAGCTAAAATCTTAACACAAGATGTATTAACTGAGAGATGATAGTTTGGGATAGGAGGTAGAAGAAATACAATTTGTCACAGGTAAACAGAACAAGGACATAAAAGAGCATAAGGGGACCATGATCTATTTAAATAACGTCAATATAGTTGGAGACCATGGCACACTTTCCTTAGAACACCAGAAGAAGATAGAGAAATCAGCCAAAATCAGACTACAAGTGATCTTATTTACATTTTACTTAGACTTTACTCCAAGTGCTAGAGGAAAACCACTCAGGTTTTATTGAAGTACACATTCAAAATTACAAATTGCAGAGATTTTGGTGACTACACTATGGAAAGTAATTCAGAAGAATATAAAACTGGAGCGATTGCTGTCATCCTAAATTTTTCTGATGCCAAAATTTATAAAACAAAATCTTGTCCTTACCATCTCTTCTTCAGTATTCAACTTAAGAAATCCAGAATGTAAATCAGTGCAAAAACGGCGACATTCCTTCCAAGGAATACTGTTTCTTGAAAAATAGTAGCAGTTTTCTCCATACTGATGCCAGTTGTTTGAACAAGTAGGGTATTTCCAATCTACTAAAAATTTAAAATATAACTGGATGATTTCCATCAGTGCAGATCACATCTGTAAGTTGACATAGCAAATCTACCATCTATAAACAAAAACACTTTTTGATGTTTACATTATAGGCTGTGTGCACTTAAATTTAGTGTTAAATTTATCTTACATTAATAACTCACTTCATTGAAAACATTTTGGTCTTTAAGATTCATAAGCTGTGTATTAGGAAATAATTTTTAATGACAAAATTAGAAATGTGTCAGGAAACCTATCCAGTGTATATGACTGTAAAAATTATCAACATAATACTCTTTCTTTGCTTTCACATGAGAATAAAATATGCATACAATTATCTTTAAAAAGCTGTAAGTTTCAAAAATAAGACAATAAGAAATACATATATGAAATCATATAGATATGCCCCAAAATGATGATGCCTTGTGGAAATATTTTATTTAACTTCAGGTTGTAATTTAACAGTACCATCATCATTTGAGTCTTAATAGATTTGACATATATATATTTACACGTATCCAGTTACATGCATTAAACAAAATAGTTAATTGTCTCTTGTCTCCTGCAAATAAAATTATGACTCAGGGACTCATCCAAAAGTACCTGTTTTATTTGTTTCCTTGTTGGAGGAGCTATTTCCTGAACATCCTTCTGGTTGAAATGGCTTCTTATTCACTGAAGAGAACTCAGAAAGGTCAGTTTTAAACTCAAAAAGAAAAATTTGACACATTCCTATAGGTAAAACATTGTGCTGAATTCAGAGCTACAAAAATGATGAGTGAAGCATCATCTACTTCAAAGAACTTAAATGTAATAAAGTCATAATCATAAAAAATCTAATTATAGTACATATACAGCAAGTTCACACAGCCATAAATCAAAGAAGAAAGAAATATTGTTCTGATAACAGTGTAAGAAAGCTTTTTCACAGAGAAGAAATTTTTAAAGGTATTTCTGGTAAAGGATACATGAGAACAAATAGTAAGGCAGTATGTAATGTTCTTGATATGCTTAAAAATGGACAACATTTTTATATGTCTCTAAGAAATTAACTTAAGTTCTGTGCAGAGAATATTTACTTTGTTAAGAAGTAGAACTGATCAAAATAATGTATTATCTTCAACATATTTCACTATGTGAATAATGGAAAAGTAAACTTCTATTTCATATTTTGACTTACACTCAATGACCAAGTATCCAACAGACAGAAGAAGCCCCAGGCAAATGATGCACAGAAACATAGCAACATATTTCCATGAAGAAAGTGGAGTAGGGTGATCTATAAAGAGAGAGATGAATACATCTTGTAACATCAACTCTAAATGTTTATTCAGAGTTCTGTTTCTGTTTTAGGTGCAGTAAACTCTACAGCAAGGTAGCTCGCATCCTAAAAATAGAGAAAAGGAAGGTAATCTACAAAATCATAACTGATATTGAGGGAATGAGGCAGCTGAATTGATAAAGTGATCAGGTGGTCTGAATTCTAAAGAGATAAAGCCCCGACTCTATGGGAAGACAGCACGCAAACTCTACTTCACCTTTGGCAAAGCATAGGAGGAAAAGTGCCAGCCATATGAGAGCAAAGTATTCCAACAAATCTCCAAGGCTAAAAGCAGACTTCAAGGCAGAGGAATCAGAGATCGAACTGCCAATATCTGTTGTATCATAGAAAAAGCAAAGGTGTTCCAGAAAAACATCTACTGCTTCACTGACTACACTGAAGCCTTTAACTGTATGAATCACAACTGTAGAAAATTCTTAAAGAGATAGGAATAGCAGATCACCTTACCAAACTCCTGAGAAAGCTGTAAAGCTATGACAAACCTAGACAGTGTATTAAAAAGCAGAGGCATTACTTTGCCGACAAAGGTCCATCTAGTCAAAGCTATGGTTTTTCCAGTAGTCATGTATGGATGTGACAGTTGGACCACAAAGAAGGCTGAAGGACAAAGAATCGATGCTTTCAAATTGTGGTGCTGGATAAGACTTTTGAGAGTCCCTTGGACAGCAAGGCAATCAAACCAATCAATTCTAAAGGAAATCAACACTGAATATTCATTGGAAGGACTGATGATGAAGCTGAAGTTTGGCCACCTGATACAAAGAGCAGACACATTGGAAAAGACCCTGATGCTGGGAAAGACTGAAGGCAGGAGGAGAAGGGGATGACAGAGGATGAGATGGTTGGATGGCATCACCAACTCAATACACATGAGTTTGAGCATGCTCCAGAAGGTAGTGAAGGACAGGGAAACCTCGTGAGCTGCACCCATGGGGTGGCAAAGAATCAGACACAACTTAGCTACTAAAAAACAACAAGCCCACCCTGTACCCTGCATTGACAGTAGGCAAAAGCCATCTGCTTCTAGAGAAGAGACAGAAAACAAGCTTCTTCCCAATATCCTGAAGTGGTACAAAGCAGAGGACCTTAGCTGCGGCAGAGAGAAGAAACTTCCTCACACACAAAATCCACCAATACAGCATACATGCCACAGAGGAAGGACAGAAAATCCACCTGTTGTCATCAGGAGAAGGAAAGGTTTTGGTCTTTTCAGCTAAAAGTGGATTTCCATCAATTATGCACTCTAATCTCTAGGACATTTAACCATCATGTCTCTGTTTATATTTTTATATTGGGTAAGCATGAAACATACCTTATGGAGTTTTTGGTAATTGATTTCTATCTGTGAAAGAATTTTATAGACAGTGAAAATCTAAGAAGCTTTGTTAGGTAAAAATAAACTTACAAGACAAGATAATGGCTCTAAGTCATTCTGGTTGATCCATGGTAAAATATGAACTGTGGTGAAGTATGTCATTTCATACATATTTATGCACATACATAACAATTAACAACATCATTAATAAAGTTTTCCCAAACCAGTAGATTTTCCCATACAAATCTAAGAAGTACAGCCACTGGTACAATGAATTGTTCATCAGAATTTTAAAAAGAAAATAACTTCTGAATCTATAACAAGCAGAGTGTATTAGGTATTAAGGGGTCTTTTAAAATTCATTAACAATATATTAAGCAAAGTTTAAAAATACTTCTTCATTAACTGCATGGTGAATCTGTATATCATATATTACAATATTGCTAATTGTAATAATTAGCAATCTAAAAAACTGGAAAGTAATCAATTGAGGTCCTCGTTAAAATAATACATCTTAGCCAAAGTACTGAATATCCATTTGATGTAAGACAAAATAGAATTAGCACACTGATATACAGCTCACTTCTAATCATTCCACATATTGATTTAAAACATATGCGGACTGCAAATTAGCAACAGGAAAAGTACAAATGAAAGAAAATTTTAAATGATAGGAAGATATATCAGTGAACTCCATATAATCATATACACTAGTAAATTAATAACATCGGTGTTTTTGTATCAAGAAGCATGCATGGTACTTGGAAAAAGTATACTTTGAACTCACTAGGCCAGCAAATATACAAACCAGGAAAACAGGAAAAATAGTCCCTAATTCACAGCAACTGTGTTAGAATAATGAAATTATCTCTTCATTTTCTCACTTCTCTATTTTCCAAATATCCTACTAGATAGTGTTGATATCTTAAATGACAGAAAATTATAAACAACGTGTCTCGATCCTCAAACATTTCACTCATTCTAAAAATGCTGATATAATGTTTACAACATAGTTACAGTTATGACTCTCATGGGCAAAATATAATCTTCCCTCAAAAGCACTTATTTTCCTTGTTTAGTAAGAGAAAAAAAATTTAGATCATGTGTATGTGCATATGAGCCTGATAATGAATAATTCTGTATATTTTTTAAGTAGAAAACATGAAAGACCTTTTTTCTTGGTAGTTTCAAGTCTTTGGCTCCTCTGTGGCTGAGATGATGGTTGAAATAGCAAATCGGAGTAAGTTACAACTTCTTCACTCATTACTGAAAGGTAGAGATACAAGAAATGAAAAAAAATACATTTTAAATTCATGTAAATTGTGAAATCCATAAGTAAAATTGGTATTGAATAAAATGATATTGGGAATGAATTTGAATAACCAGTGATTGATTAGAATACAATTACAAATATGAAAATATTTTAAGAATGAAGAAATTTTAATTTTTAAATGTTACTTAATGAGTTGGTAGGACTTCTCAAGTGGCTCCATGGTAAAGAATCCACCTGCCAATGCAGGAGAAGCAGGTCCAATCCCTGGGTCAGGAAGAGTCTTTGGAGGATGAAATGGCAACCCACTACAGTCTTCTTGCTGGGACAATCCCCTGGACAGAGGATCCTGGGGGGTTGTAGTCCATAGGGTCACAAAGAGTTGGACACAGCTGAGCGACTGAGCACACATGCAAAGCAGTTGCTATGGTATATTACTTTTGGCCTTTTAAATATTGTCTATTCACAATTGCAAATCTGTTAATATCATTTATTTATAAGTGAAAATGCAAAGGATGATCTGATGGCTTTACTGAATTCTTTCGACTGAAATTTATCCTTATAGCTTGGCACTTCCATTCTTTCACAATTTCACCTGTTCCTGCTTTCTTTCTAGTCTCATCTTTTTCAAATCAATCTATTTTCATTTTCCCCATAATTCCACTGACATGTCTGTTCTTTCTCAACATATGACAAGCACTTCTCCAATTTCAATGTTTTGCTCAAATTCTTCCTTCTCAAGTACATTTTCCTCCTCTATTTGCTCATAATGAATCTGTAGATCAAATTCTACCACCTTTAATAAAATTTCCAGATCCTCCAATAACAATTCATCTCTTTTTCCAATTTTTCTCATTACTTTTCATTTGTCACCATCCAATTAGTTATCTCCTTTTACCTTATCTTATCTTTCATTAATGTCTCCCCAATGTATGATGAATTTCTTGATACATCTTATTAACCTTGTTACTGCTGTAATTGTTTTTTAGATTTCTATACGAAGTATAAAAAGTAACGGTTTGTGTATTAAACTTTAATTTGAGAAAATTTGAAAAATATTTTTCATGATTAAACATTTTATAAAATTTGATAGGAATCTGTGTGAAAATTTTTTATGCCCTTACTAAAGGATAATATATCCAATTTATGCATAGCTTAATTATGTCTAATTATGCTTTACCCTGGTGGAATTTTATATTTCTTCATTTATTTTCTTTAAACCTCAAATTTATACCAGTTAATAATGTCAAGGTATCATAAAATGTCAAATTAAATAAATAGTATCAGTGATAATAATAATGTCTATCAAATAGTATCAGTGAAATTACTAAAAATAGATAATAATTAGAATCACTTCTTTATTCCAACTCATCTGAGCTCTCTTCTAGCATCACTCTTTTCTTCAATTCTTTCTCTCTTCCTTTCTTCTCTGTTCTCTTTTCCCACTCTGTCACTCATACTTTTATTTCCTCTCCTCCCAAATGATATTTATAGAGATATATAAATGTATAGATATGATTGAAAATTATATATAATCATATAAAATTATATTATTATTTTTAAAACATATCTGCATATTGATATACAAGTTTTCTTTGCATCTGTAACTTCAGTTTCTTTGATCCAAATTCCCTCAAAATTCCAAAAATACATGAGAAACAATAGAAATCTGCGAAATTAGCAAATACCTGATTTTTAGAAGACAGCGTCTGAACTTTTGCAGAGTATGTGTATATATCCTCGGAAGAAGCAATCTTATCTTTTATCACAGCAGTTTGAACTTAAGAATTTTGATCATCAAGAGCCCAGAAAATAAGCCAAGAAAAGAAATACACAGGCTAATAATGCCTTTGCCTGTTGTATGAGAGACTCTGTCAGGTGAGAGCAGAATTCAAGAGTAAGAGTGCTCTGGATGTAGCCACACAGGAAACTGTTTTACTGCTGCTCACTTTAGCTCTGTATCATCTCTAGATTGGGCATGTCATCAATCTTACCTTGAATTACACAAGATACCTAACATATTTTCACTAAAGACCAGTTTTACTCAACCCTTGCTTTGTCACAGACATACTTGAATACATCATTTATTGTTTTTTTTTTTTAAAGTAGCTTCAAGTGCTTTTAATTGTTTCCAGTGGACTTGATTACATTTCACATTCATTTTATATTTACATTTTACATGCTATTTTGGAACTATTATTTATAGACACTTGTGATGTCTCTTTGTGAACTCTTTCCATTGTAGGGTAAGTACTATTTTTCATCACTAGATGGTGCATGCACAATTTTCACAGTTCTCAGCATTTATTATCAGTGGGTTATTAATTACCAAATAATTTTAATCAGCTATAGTCTCTAAAAAACAAAACTACAAATACTAATCAATGAATTATTCACATTTATATAAAATTCATTTTCTCAAAATAATTTTACTCTTTGTGGGATAGAAAACACTTAAGACATTTGGACAATTCTAGCATTATTTTAGCTTAGGTTAGTTTAAATTTTATATTCATTTTGCAATGTTAACATTTTCAAAGATTTTTATTTAGTTAATCTTGGGTCATTCTTCATCACCCTCAGAAAAATGAACATAGTTCAAGACACTAAGTAAAAAGAAAAGATATATATATATATATACATATATTTGGATAAATAAATAATATGTGGAAATAGGGGTAATAACCCCTTTATAACTGGATATAATATAGAAAAAAAGGAAAATATAATAAAGTATCAAATAAATCCAAGAAAGCAAGACAACTTTATCACTAAAAAATGATAAAATAAATTTCAAAGGAAAAAGCGTATTTGACCCCCTCAACTATTTAAATCTTTATTTAATTTTAAATTTATTGTTGAAGGTAAACAGGGAGTGAAATATATACATATACTAAAACCTACAAATAATAACTATAAGTAATCATGTCTTGAGAATCCAATTCTGTAATATATGGGAAGACAGAGAACATAGAACATTCACAGACTTTTAGTGTTAATCAAAATTACTAATCAATTAAGATAAAAGGAAGAAGGAAAACTCTACTATAATAAGATACTATACTATACTCTCTAAAACTCTAATATAATAAGATATAATAATAATCTTCAATTAATCTCACTTGCAAACATGGTTTAAATAGAAATAACTTCTGCTATTCAGGTATTAAATGCTATCAGACCAATATTTGAAAATTGTATTTAAAATTTACTCTCTCTTAGTCAGAAATTCCTCCATTGGAAATTAATTCAATGCAAATAAGCCAAAAAAGGGAAACATTTTCTATCGCTCAGAGAATGGGAATTTATAATTCAAAGGGGAAATTTAAAATGTCTACACATAGTATAATGGGATAAAATATATTATAAGAAAGTTACCGTGCATTTATTAAGAGTACAAAAACATATTTCTGTGGCATATTTATTAGTATATAGGTAATAAATAATATTTGTTCCATTCATGTGTTTAGAGAGGAAAATGGCAGGATGAGAAACTTCAAAACATTGACGTTTCACTAAATCAATGACAAGACTGGCAAAATTCTTCCAACTCAATTTCTTTCAGAACTCTGGAATCTAATAAAATACAAGAAGTAGGGAACCATTTCATGAAGAAATAAGTTGCTAAATTTGGTAAGAAGCATTTGTTTCATTCAAAGTGAATAGAAACAGGATGCTATTTTTTTTTAATTGAAGTATAGTTGATTTACAATTTGTTAGTTTCAGGCATACAGCATAGTGATTTGTTTGGGGGATTTTTTTTGCAGTGTTTATTCCAGTATAGGTTATTACAAGATAGTGGATATAATTCCCTATGCTATACAGTGAATTCTTGTTGTTTACCTATTTTATATAGTTTGCATCTGTTAACTCCATACTCCTAAATTGTCCTTCCTCACCTCCCTTTCCCCTTTGGTAACCAAAATTTGTTTTCTACATCTATAAATCTGTTTCTGTTTTGTATATAGATTCATTTGTATTATTTTTTATAATACACATATAAGTGATATCATACAGCATTTGTCTTTCTCTGTCTAACTTATTTCACTAAACATACTATTCTCTAGGTCCATCCACATTGAAACAAATGGCATTATTTATTCTTTTAATGGCTGAGTATATTCATATATTGCCACATCTTCCTAATCCAGTTGTCTATTGACAGACACTCAGGTTGGTTCTGTCTTGGCGACTATAAATAATGGTGCTATGAACATTGGGATGCATGTATTATTTTAAGTTACACTTTTCATTTTTCTCATATATATACCCAGTAGTGGATTTACTAGATTATATGGTAGCTCTATCTTTAGGTTTTTAAGAAACCTCCAAACTGCTTTCTATAGTAGCTGCACCAATTTACATTCTCATTAACAGTGCCAGAGGGTTCCCTTTGCTCCACACCAGCACTTATTATTTGTAGACTTTTTGATGATGACGATGTTGGCCATTCTGATGTGATCATTCATTTGTCCAACATTTACACTATCCATGCTATATATACTACCTATTGTTTTTGTTTTGTTTTGTTTTGTTTTGTTTTAGTATAGAGGAAAGTAGTTTATATAAAACTTGATATTATCTTCTATTTCAAGCATCCACTGAGGGTCTTAGAACATTTCCCCTGTGAATAAGGGGAGACTACTATACTGATGCCTTCAACAGAGAAAGCCAGATTCTGAAGAAATTTGCAGCAAATGAAGCAAAGGTGCTTCCCTAGTGACTCAGACAGTAAAGAATCTGCTTCCAGTGTGAGAGACCTAGGATCAATCCCTGGATCAGGAAGATCCCCACTTCCTGGAATGGCTACCCACTCCAGTATCCTTGCCTGGAGAATTCCATGAACAGACAAGCCTGGAGGGCTATATAGTACATGGGGTTGCAAAGAGTTGGACGTGACTGAGAGAATAACATTTTCAATTTCAAGGAAAAGTATGAAAGAAAAATCTGAGATCCACACCAATGTGGTCTTTGAGTTGAGTCTGAGGTGTGTTTTAAAGGGGAAGAACAAAGTAGCTGGAATTAATCATCATCTTCCAACATTTCTGTGACATTTTTTAATCATAGTTTCAGCATTCAGGATATCTCCGGTTTATAATTCTCTGGCCAGGTGGTCCATGGCTTAGGAATCTGTCAGCTCATCTTAACCTGGAGAAACAACCAGAGCTTGTACATTGTTGTTGTTAGGTAGCTAAGTCATGTCCAACTCTGTGACCCCATCAACTGCAGCACATCAGGCTTCCCTGTCCTTCACTATCTCCCTGAGTTTGCTCAGACTCATGTTGATTGAGTTGATGATGCCATCCAACCAATTCATCCTCTATTGTCCCCTTCTCCTCTTGGCCTAAATCTTTCCCAGCATCAGGGTGTTTTCCAGTGAGTCAGGTGTTTGCATCAGGTGGCTAAAGTATTGGAGCTTCAGCTTGAGCATCAGTCCTTCCAATGAATATTCAGGGTTGATTTCTATTAGGATTGACTTTTTATCTCCTTGCTGTCCAAAGGACTCTCTCAAGAGTCTTCTCCAGCACCACAGTTAGAAAGCATCAAGTTCGTATGTTGTTTTCTTTTTTTAATTTATTTTTTTTGGTCATATATTGATATGAATCAGCCATAGATTTACACGTATTCCCCATCCTGATCCCCCCTCCCACCTCCCTCTCCACCCGATTCCTCTGGGTCTTCCCAGTGCACCAGGCCGGAGCACTTGTCTCATGCATCCCACCTGGGCTGCTGATCTCTTTCACCATAAATAGTATACATGCTGTTCTTTTGAAATATCCCACCCTCACATTCTCCCACAGAGTTCAAAAGTCTATTCTGTATTTCTGTGTCTCTTTTTCCGTTTTGCATATAGGGTTATTGTTACCATCTTTCTAAATTCCATATATATGTGTTAGTATGCTGTAATGTTCTTTATCTTTCTGGCTTACTTCACTCTGTATAATGGGCTCCAGTTTCATCCATCTCATTAGGACTGGTTCAAATGAATTCTTTTTAACGGCTGAGTAATATTCCATGGTGTATATGTACCACAGCTTCCTTATCCATTCATCTGCTGATGGGCATCTAGGTTGCTTCCATGTCCTGGCTATTATAAACAGTGCTGCGATGAACATTGGGGTGCATGTGTCTCTTTCAGATCTGGTTTCCTCAGTGTGTATGCCCAGAAGTTGGATTGCTGGGTCATATGGCAGTTCTATTTCCAGTTTTTTAAGAAATCTCCACACTGTTTTCCATAGTGGCTGTACTAGTTTGCATTCCCACCAACAGTGTAAGAGGGTTCCCTTTTCTCCACACCCTCTCCAGCATTTATTGCTTGTAGACTTTTGGACAGCAGCCATCCTGACTGGCGAGTAATGGTACCTCATTGTGGTTTTGATTTGCATTTCTCTAATAATGAGTGATGTTGAGCATCTTTTCATGTGTTTGTTAGCCATCTGTATGTCTTCTTTGGAGAAATGTCTGTTTAGTTCTTTGGCCCATTTTTTGATTGGGTCATTTATTTTTCTGGAATTGAGCTGCAGGAGTTGCTTGTATATTTTTTTTTTTTTTTTTTTGTCTGTTTCTTCATTTGCTATTATTTTCTCCCAATCTGAGGGCTGTCTTTTCACCTTACTTATAGTTTCCTTTGTAGTGCAAAAGCTTTTAAGTTTCATTAGGTCCCATTTGTTTAGTTTTGCTTTTATTTCCAATATTCTGGGAGGTGGGTCATAGAGGATCTTGCTGTGATTTATGTCGGAGAGTGTTTTGCCTATGTTCTCCTCTAGGAGTTTTATAGTTTCTGGTCTTACATTTAGATCTTTAATCCATTTTGAGTTTATTTTTGTGTATGGTGTTAGAAAGTGTTCTAGTTTCATTCTTTTACAAGTGGTTGACCAGTTTTCCCAGCACCACTTGTTAAAGAGGTTGTCTTTTTTCCATTGTATATCCTTGCCTCCTTTGTCAAAGATAAGGTGTCCATAGGTTCGTGGATTTATCTCTGGGCTTTCTATTCTGTTCCATTGATCTATATTTCTGTCTTTGTGCCAGTACCATACTGTCTTGATGACTGTGGCTTTGTAGTAGAGTCTGAAGTCAGGCAGGTTGATTCCTCCAGTTCCATTCTTCTTTCTCAAGATTACTTTGGCTATTCGAGGTTTTTTTGTATTTCCATACAAATTGTGAAATTCTTTGGTCTAGTTCTGTGAAATATACCGTTGGTAGCTTGATAGGGATTGCATTGAATCTATAGATTGCTTTAGGTAGAATAGCCATTTTGACAATATTGATTCTTCCAATCCATGAACACGCCAAAACTGAACCAGGAAGAAATAGAAGATCTTAACAGACCCATCACAGGCAAGGAAATTGAAACTGTAATCAAAAATCTTCCAGCAAACAAAAGCCCAGGACCAGATGGCTTCACAGCTGAATTCTACCAAAAATTTAGAGAAGAGCTAACACCTATCTTACTCAAACTCTTCCAGAAAATTGCAGAAGAAGGTAAACTTCCAAACTCATTCTATGAGGCCATCATCACCCTAATTCCAAAACCTGACAAAGATGCCACAAAAAAAGAAAACTACAGGCCAATATCACTGATGAACATAGATGCAAAAATCCTTAACAAAATTCTAGCAAACAGAATCCAACAACATATTAAAAAAATCATACACCATGACCAAGTGGGCTTTATCCCAGGAATGCAAGGATTCTTCAATATCCGCAAAATCAATCAATGTAATACACCACATTAACAAATTGAAAGATAAAAATCATATGATTATCTCAATAGATGCAGAGAAAGCCTTTGACAAAATTCAACACTCATTTATGATTAAAACTCTCCAAAAAGAAGGAATAGAAGGAACATACCTCAACATAATAAAAGCTATATATGACAAACCCCACAGCAAGCATCACCCTCAATGGTGAAAAATTGAAAGCATTTCCCCTGAAATCAGGAACAAGACAAGGGTGCCCACTCTCACCACTACTATTCAACATAGTGTTGGAAGTTTTGGCCACAGCAATCAGAGCAGATAAAGAAGTAAAAGGAATCCAGATAGGAAAAGAAGAAGTGAAACTCTCACTGTTTGCAGATGACATGATCCTCTACATAGAAAACCCTAAAGACTCTACCAGAAAATTACTAGAGCTAATCAATGAATATAGTAAAGTTGCAGGATATAAAATTAACACACAGAAATCCCTTGCATTCCTATATACTAACAATGAAAAAACAGAAAGAGAAATTAAGGAAACAATACCATTCACCATTGCAACAAAAAGAATAAAATACTTAGGAGTATATCTACCTAAAGAAACAAAAGACCTATACATAGAAAACTATAAAACACTGATGAAAGAAATCAAAGAGGACACAAACTGATGGAGAAGTTCGTATGTTGATAATAAGAGTCTACCTGTCAATATAGGGGACACATGTTCAATCCCTGGTCCAGGAAGCTTCCACATGCTGCAGAGTTACTAAGCTCATGAAACACAACTACAGAGCCTATGTGCTAGAGCCAGCAAGCTGCAATTTCTGAGCCCACACGATGCAGCTACTGAAGCCTGCGTGCCCCAGAACCTGTGCTCTGCAACAAGAAAGCCAATGCAATGAGAAGCCCATGTATTGCAACAAACAGTAGCCCCTGCTTGCAGCAACTAGAGAAAGCCCACGCAAAGCAGCAAAGATCCAGTGCAGACAAAAATGAAGAAATAAATATTTTTAAAAAAGCAACTATAATACAGGAATGATATTATCAACAACAGCAATTTTAATCACCTGACTTTGGTTGATTAGCATTCAGTTAACATAGAATTGACCCACTCCATTGCTCTTGCCTGGAGAATCTCAGGGGCGGGGGAGTCTGGTAGGCTGCAGTCCATGGGGTCGCACAGAGTTGGACACTCCTGAAGCGACTTAGCAGCATCAGCAGCAGCATAGAATTGAGGTCAGGGAAGACAAGAAAGAGAAGAAAATTTTGGACAGAAAGATTAATCATTAATTCAGTAAGGGAAGTTGGTTTTAAGCAGACTCAGCTTCACTCAGTAACAGCCAAGTGGAGGAAATGTACAATACACGGTATGTGTAAAGACCAGAGACTTTCTACGCCCTCTCTGGGCAGGTGCACCACCTTCCCAGCATATGGATGTGTTTACCAATCCAGAACTTCTCTAAATCCTTTTGCTTAGGGTTTTTTGTGGAGGCATCATCATGTATACATGGTTAATTAAATCATTGGCTATTGGCAACTCAGTTCATCATCAGCCCTTCTCCCCTCCCTGTCCTTCTGAGTTGGGATTGAAATTTCCAACTTTCTAATCCGATGGTTGGCTCCTTGGGCAACCAATCCTGGTTCTTTAAGAGTTACCTCAAGGGTATAAACTTAAAAATGGTTGCAAGGGGCTTATTATAAACCACAAAAGATGCTCCTTTCACTCTTCACACAGGAAATTATGAGAGTTTTAGAAAGTCTCAGGTACCAGGGAGTGAGACCAAACATGCATTTCCTATAATGTCACAATATTACAGATAATATATATGAGCAAATTGTTGTATGCTTTTTTAGCTCTACACTTTTTAAAAAGTCCTTATCTTCATTCCAAAAGACTGAGACAAAAAAATCATTGAAATTATTCTTTTCAGAAAAATGAGGATGGAACTTCCCAAGTTAGTAGACCACATGTTGTGCTGTGCTTAGTCGATCAGTCGTGTCTGACTCTTTGCAACCCCATGGACTGTAACCAGCCTGGCTCCTCTGTCCATGGGATTCTCCAGGCAAGAACACTGGAGTGAATTGCCATGCCCTACTCCAGGGGATCTTCCCAACCCAGGGACTGAACCCAGGTCTCCTGCATTGCAGGCGGATTCTTTACCATCTGAGTCACTAGGGAAGCTCATAACTGCTGGAACTGAACAGAACCTGTGAGTTCTAACTCTTGCCTGGGCATGCTCAGTCTCTTCAATTGTATCCCACTCTTTGTGACCCTGTGGACTACTGCCCCCAGGATCCTCCATCCCTGGAATTCTCCAGGCAAGAATACTGGAGTGGGTAGCCATTCCCTTCTTCAGGGGAATCTTCCCCACCCAGGAACTGAACCCATCTCCTGAGTCTCCTGCATAGTAGGCAAATTCCTTACCCACTGAGCCTCCTGAGAAGCCCCATGGAGCACTGAAAAAAAGTCAACGTGTGTAATTTAGTGCCAGTTTTTTTTGTTTTTTGATGTTTTTTGTCCATGACACTTGACACATGGGATTTTGATCAAACCAGTCAGGGAACTAAGATCCCATGTTTTCATATTTTTATCTGAAAAAATAGTGTTTGATATGTACATTATGAAATTCTTTAGATATAAAATACTTAAGTTTTAATGACACTAAGATTATTTTACTTTCATAGCATCATAGTATTCTATATTTTTAGACACATATACAAGTATTGATTTATCATCCCTTAATAAATTGTTCCCAAAATGCTATATACATTCTATATGATATCTTTGATTTTATCCTTATTCTATAAATCTTTGAGGTGCTTTGTACCAATTTTGTAATGAGTATTTCAAGGTACAGGGAATTAACCAACAATTCTTTTCTAAAGAACTATTCCTTTAGTATTTGAATGGGAAGCCATGTCAAAGCATTCAACTTACTTGGTTAGTTTCCTTCCCTAGATAAACCTGCCAAAAGAAAATGTATAAAATCAGAATTAAGTACACCTAACTCATCTTTGCTTTCCAGTTTAAGTCTAATGAAATTCTGAGTAGCACAGAGAACCCAGCTTTCTGTTAAACTTTATTCTTCATTAGTAAAGAACTAACAGTTACATCTGTATTCAATCTATTTTCTACAAGCACTGAAGCCAGAGTCTAAGGTTGGAATATAAAACACAATTAATGTTGGAATTTCCAACATTTTTTACTGGTATTTATTCAATCAAAAAGCATCTGCTATTTGTTCGTTTCTGTGAGCAAACAAGCTGGACTCAAGATTGCCAAGAGAAATATCAATAACCTCTGATATGCAGATGACACCACCCTTATGGCAGAAAGTGAAGGTGAACTAAAGAGCCTCTTGATGAAAGTGAAAGAGGAGAGTGAAAAAGTTGGCTTAAAGCTCAACATTCAGAAAACTAAGATCATGGCATCTGGTCCCATAATTTTATGGCAAATAGATGGGGAAACAGTGGAAACAGTATCAGACTTTATTTTGGGGGGCTCCAAAATCACTGCAGATGATGACTGCAGCCATGAAATTACTTACATGAACTCACTCCTTGGAAGGAAAGTTATGACCAACCTGGATAGCATATTTAACAGCAGAGACATCACTTTGCCAACAAAGATCTGTCTAGTCAAGGCTATGGTTTTCCAGTAGTCATGTATGGATGTGAGAGTTGGACGGTGAAGAAAGCTGAGCGCCGAAGAATTGATGCTTTTGAACTGTGGTGTTGGAGACTCTTGAGAGTCCCTAGGACTACAAGAAGATCCAACCAGTCCATCCTAAAGGAGATCAGTCCTGGGTGTTCATTGAAGGGACTGATATTGAAGCTGAAACTCCAATACTTTGGCCACCTCATGTGAAGTGTTGACTCACTGGAAAAGACCGTGATGCTGGGAAGGATTGCGGGCAGGAGGAGAAGGGGATGACAGAGGATGAGATGGTTGGATGGCATCACCGACTCTATGGACATGAGTTTGGGTGGACTCTGGGAGTTGGAGCTGGACAGGGTTGGCCTGGAGTGCTGCGATTCACGGGCTTGCAAAGATTCGAACAAGACTGAGCGACTGAACTGAACTGCACTGATGAGCAAAATTAATTAAGAAACTACTATATTCACTGAAGTGTGAAGTGCTCAGGGATATGACTAAATAACTCAGAAATAATCCTTTACACCATATTATAAAGGGTAATTTATTAATTATAATTAATTACCAATTATTTAAAAGTTGTTCAGTAAGTTGAACAATAAGTTATTCTTATTAATTATAATATTATAATTAATATTACCAATAACTTATTAATAGCATTTTCACATTTACTGGGCCAGGAAAGAACCTTGTATATTGATTAATTTTTTTAGCAATCATGGTTGCTATTATTGAATCATGGTTGCCAAGGCCTAGGGGGAGGGAAAATGGGAAGATGTTGGTCACATGTACAAATTTCCAATTATAAGATGAATTTGTATAAAACAGGTAACTAATGAGAACATGCTGTATAGCACAGGGAACTTAGTACACTGTGGTGACCTGATGGGAAGGAAGTCTAAAAGGAAGCGGATTTAGGTACATGTGTGGCTGATTCATTTTGCTGCCCAGTAGGAACTAACACCACATTGTAAAGTAACCATACTCTAATAAAATTAATTTTTAAAAAGTAAAATAACAAGTATATAAGATGAATAAGTTCTGGGGATTTGCTATACAAGTTGGTTGCTAAGAGAGTAAATCTGAAATATTTTCCCACCATAACAACAACAACAAAAAATTTGGTGATTTTATGGAGTGATACATGTGTTTCCGAAGCTTATTGTAGTACTCATTTCATAACATATGTGTGTAAAGCATCATATTGTACACCTTAAATGTATAGAACATTATGTATCAAGTATATCTCAATAAAACCTGTGAGAGAAAAAAAAAAAACTGTTGGAGGTTTCCTTTTATCACCTAAACAAAACAAAAAACAAAGAGAAACAGCTAATACAGAAAACAAGGTCTCTCTACCCTTCTTTTTTTCCATGTAAAGTCAGGCTATAAACTCTCATTTGACTGGAAACAGACCCTTTCGCCCACTGACAGCACAAGACAAGTATTAAATCTTACTTCTTTTCTTTCTTCCCAGATATTTACCTTCCCACAGTTTACTGCCCTGGGGAGCTTAAAATTGTTTATTTTTGTTCTAATATCTCTCTACAAATTTCTTGTCCTTTGTGATGCTACATAACCTGCGCTTCTAAGTCCTCACTACTCTTCCATTTAGGATTCCCCCAAGTGATGTGCACTGTGTGTGTTAGTAAACTTTTTCTCTTGTTAGTCAGTGCTTGATTCAAGAGACCCACGTGAAAACCAAGGATAGATAGAGGCCAAGTTTTGTCTTCCCTGCACTAGTTTTGACCTCTGATGAAAAGAGAAAGCAAAAGTCTCCATTGAGCATTTGTAATCACAAATCAGCCCTCTTTTTTAGTTTATAGCTCAAAGTCTGCCTGACAGCGAAGCCCAAGAGTATTGTATTCAAAAATGTATTTAAAGTGCTCAAGGTGAATAATGGTCTGCCTACTAACAACACTAATATCTTCCTAAAGAAAGCAGCTTCAATCAACTTATCAAAAAATTTTGAAAAATAATCTTCCAGATTTCTTGGACAAAGGCAAATATTGAGGAGGGGGAGCGGGGAATGATCTAAGAGAGGAAGAGAGAGAACAAATATGATAATATTTTAACATAGAAGTAGTCTGGATAAAGGATATATATTTAAGTGTGTGCATATACTTTTTCAGGGTTTTTTTGTGTGTCAAAATGCAAAGCTAAAGGAAACAAACACCCCTGCAATCATCGTTGAAGTCCCTCTTTCCCTTTCACACCACATCTAATATGTTAGTAAATCTGAACACTGCACATATATGAATCAGCCTTCATTTCTTATCACCTCCATTACTATCAGACCTGCTGCTATTGATGAATTGCCAAAAATTGATTTTCCTTAAATATTTTTATTTTACCTTAATCTTTGAAAGATACTTTTACTGGATATGGAATATTATTTTGGTAGGTTTCTTTTTTTTTTGTCATTTTCAAAGTGAAATAGCATTAAATTCTGCCTTCCATTATTTCTGTTAACTACTTGGATTACTGATGTTCTCTTTCTCTGGTTATTATCGGTATTTTTCTCTCCATCTTTGTTGTCAGCATTTTGACCACAACATGCCTTGTGATGGGCTTCCCTGGAGGCTCAGGGGTAAACAATCAGCCTGCAATGCAGGAGTCGCAAGAAATACAGGTTCCATCCCCGGGGCCCGAAAATCCCCTGGAGGAGGGCATTGCAACCACTCCGGTACTCTTGCCTGGAGAATCCCATGGACAGGTTGGTGGGCAGCAGTCCATGGTCAGAAAGAGTCAGACATGGCTGAAGAACTTAGCACTTGTGCCTTGGTATGGTTTTGCTTTTGTTTATACTGACCTGAGTGGGCTACGTTTTGTTTTGCTGGGACGCTGGGGGGCGAGGTGGGTGTTACTGGTTCCATTCTTTTTCTCCTCTTGCCTCATGACTCTGGTTTTATATAAATTTGTCTTGTTGAGTATCTGACATGTTTTGTTCTTCTATCGACCTGCTTTTCTTTTTCTACTTCATTTTGTCTCTATGCTTGAGTTTGTGTATTTTTATATTGACCAGTCTTTGAGTTCACCAATACTGTATTTTCCATTTCAATCTGATATTTAGTTTATCCCCTAGTTTTTACTTTCAGATATTACAGCTTTCAAATGTCCATTAGGTTGTTTTTGGAGACAAAAAATTTTCTGGTGATGTTCTTAACACATCTTAATTACATCTATTCTTGTCTATGTTTTTTTCATAATTTTTTAACACATTTTTCATAGTATGGGCTTCCCTTGTGGCTCAGCTGGTAAATAATCCACTTGCAATGCGGGGACCTGAGTTTGATCCCTGGATTGGGAAGATCCCCTGGAGAAGGGAATGGCTACCCACTCCAGTATTCTGGCCTGGAGAATTCCATGGACTGTACATGACTGAGTGACTTGGCTACTGGCTACTATCACACTATAAAATTATTTAAAGTTCTAGACTGGTAACACCACTTATGAACTGTTTGTGTATTTACATGTGTGTGTATGTGTGTGTGTGTGTGTGTATGTGTGTAGATTGTTCTTGATTATTGATAATATTTTCCTACCTTTTTGGAAGTCTTATGATTTTTTGATTCTATGTCAAATACCATGTATAAAAGAATCACACTGGTCCAGATGAAGTTATCTTTCACCATAAAGTGACTCATCTTTTAATTTTCTTTAAAATGGATAGGGTGGGAATGTGTCACTTTAATTAGGGAATTAGAGGGATTAAGTTTGAGTAATACTATAGTTGTGGGCTTCCCTGGTGGCTCAGGTGGTAAAGAATCAGCCTGTAAAACCTGGTTCAATCCCTGTGTTGGGAAGATGCCCGAAAGATGGGAATGGCAACCCACTCCAGTATTCTTTCCTGGAGAATCCCATGGACAGAGGAACCTGGTGAGCTACAGTCCATGGGGTCCCAAAGAGTCAGGCACGACTAAGTGATTAATGCTTTCATTTTCACAGTTATTTTATCTCTGTGATCTATGAGAAAGTCAGTTCTTCTCTTGACTTATTTTCATTTTAATTACTTCCCATCTTACTACACACAGCATCAAATTTTGGCAGATGTCTTGAGGGTCTTACCAGTCATGTATGTAAGATCCTACTTTTCTTAGACTTCCCTGGTGGTGCAGTGGATAGGAATCCCCCTGCCAATGCAGGGGACATGGGTTTGATCCCTGGTCCAGGAAGATTCCACATGCCATGGAGCAGCTGAGCCTGTGGACCACAGCTATTGAGCCCACGCTCTAGAGCCTGCAAGCCACAACCACTGAAGCTGGTGTGCCTAAAGTCTGCTCCACCACAAGAGAAGCTCCCACACTGAGAAGTCAGTGCGCTGCAACTAGACAACAGCCCCCACTCTCTGCAACTAGAGAAAGGCTGTGTGCATCAGTGAAGACTCAGTACAACCAAAAATAAATAAACACAGAATATAAATAAGAGTCTACTATTCTTCAGCTTCATCATTCCCTCCCCACTTTTAAACAGTAAAATCTCCACTTCATTTTTTTTTTGTCCTGAAGCCATGCCTTCCTTCTACTAAAGGACAAACTTGTGCTTTTTAACTGGCTTTTTAGCTATTCCCAGACTCATTGTCACAGGTGTGACCTTGGTGCAGGTCTCCAATCTTGGTGCACTACTCCATCCATGGCTTCTATATACTGTTTTTTGTTTCTTTATAACTCTTTCTTCTGGTTAGTCTTTGCTTCCTCAACAGCAGGAAAACTTTGGGAGGTTTCTCTTTTTTTTCCACTCAGAAGCTTTTGACTTTGTTTCAAAGTCTTCTCTCAGTTTTATCTTAGACTTGAACAAATGGCTTGTGGGAAAGGTGACAATTTGAGGACCTTCAAATCTCTAATATTGTTATTCTAGTCTATGTAACCACTGAAAGCTTGTCAGTTTCTCTTTCTTCGGTCATAGGCTGTCTGCTTTGGCCAAGATCTGATTCACACACACACACACACACACACAAACAGAAGCAACAATGGCAGATTGATAACTAATGCTCCCTATTCTGGAATTTAAACTAATTTAATGTGGGAGACCTGGGTTCTATCCCTGGGTTGGGAAGATCCCCTGGAGGAGGGCATGGCAACCCACTCTAGTATTCTTGCCTGGAGAATCCCCATGGACAGAAGAACCTGGTGGGCTACAGTCCATGGGGTTGCAAAGTGTCAGACACAACTGAGCGACTGAGCACAGTAATCCTTCTGTAGACCTTTAAAACCCTAAAAATGTATTTAAAAAAAATTTTAGAGTCTTTCCTTCCCTGTTTTGACTTCTTTTATCTACATTATATCTGGAAGCAGAAATGTGCATTTTGAGTCTCTGTTTTATATTACCATATCCTCCTTCATTTCACTGAGGCTTTCCTAGAATAACCATTTTAAAATTATTATTAAATTTGTACTACTATATTTGTTTGAACTAGAAATTTTATTTTGCTATATTTTTAGAGGAACTGTGCTCTTTAGGTATCTAATAATTTTTGTCTGTGGCCCTATGTCATCTGGTGGTTGTAGCAACCTTGTTTGTGGTTGTGTATGGATTTGGATTCTCTGTTCTATCTTTTTTAAAAAATCAATTTTTATTGGAGTATAGTTGCTTTACAATGTTGTGTTGGTTTCCTCTGTACAAAAAATTGATTCAGCTAAACATAAATTTATATCCCCTCTTTTTTGGACTTCCTTCCCATTTAGGTTATCCGAGTTCCTTGAGCTATACAGTAGGCTCTCAAATCTTGTGTGAGTTTAAAGATTGAAATTACCCTAACGAAGTCAAGAATTGCTCACAGTTTTCAAAGATTTGTGTTTTCTGGTTTTTTTCCCTCCTCTAGGATTACATCAAACTGTTTTCCCCTTCCATTTCTGGGATTCAGTCACCCTGATCATTCCACCTGCTGTTTGGTTGTTTCTTTTTGTCTCTGCTGCTGCTGCTACCAAGTCGCTTCAGTAGCGTCCGACTCTGTGCGACCCCATAGACGGCAGCCCACCAGGCTCCCCCGTCCCTGGGTTTCTCCAGGCAAGAACACTGGAGTGGGTTGCCATTGCCTTCTCTAATGCATGAAAGTAAAAGTTAAAGTGAAGTCGCTCAGTCGTGTCCGACTCTTTGCGACCCCATGGATTGCAGCCTACCAGGCTCCTCCGTCCATGGGATTTTCCAGGCAAGAGTACTGGTGTGGGGTGCTGTTGCCTTCTCCTTTTGTCTCTGAAATACTCTTAACTCCCGAATCCTTTCTCTTTTCTTTTAATAAAATTATTAATTTCTCAGCTCTCCATATCAGGAAGTTCTTCACTAAATTCTCAGTCTAGATCAAATTCTTTGTTATAATCTGATAACTACTTTTTCCCTTTTTCACTATCTTTTCCCCCTTTCTAAGAACTTATTTTATTTATATTATGCATCTACCAATGTGATAACTTTACTAATGTATGTCCTTTCATTTAGTTTGAAAGCTCTATGAAAGTAGACATAGTTCTTTGATTTGTACAAACGTGGATCTCCAGTCTTTAAAACTCGGTGCCTCTGTTTATAATAGCCAGGACATGGAAGCAACCTAGATGCCCATCAGCAGATGAATGGATAAGGAAGCTGTGGTACATATACACCATGGAATATTACTCAGCCATTAAAAAGAATTCATTTGAACCAGTCCTATTGAGATGGATGAAACTGGAGCCCCTTATACAGAGTGAAGTAAGCCAGAAAGATAAAGAACATTACAGCATACTAACACATATATATGGAATTTAGAAAGATGGTAAAGATAACCCTATATGCAAAACAGAAAAAGAGACACAGAAGTACAGAACAGACTTTTGAACTCTGTGGGAGAAGGTGAGGGTGGGATGTTTCAAAAAAACAGCATGTATACTATCTATGGTGAAACAGATCACCAGCCCAGGTGGGATGCATGAGACAAGTGCTCCGGCCTGGTGCACTGGGAAGACCCAGAGGAATCGGGTGGAGAGGGAGGTGGGAGGGGGGATCGGGATGGGGAATACGTGTAAATCTATGGCTGATTCATATCAATGTATGACAAAACCCACTGAAATGTTGTGAAGTAATTAGCCTTCAACTAATATTAAAAAAAAAAATTTAAAAAAAATAAATAAATAAAAATAAATTAAAGAAAAAAACTCGGTGCCTGACTAGTGACAGGAAAAAAATTCTTGTTTATGAATGAAATAAATACTATTTATTCCATCCAGCTGAGACTATCCATTTTCATTCATTGTACTGATAATTTTTGTGGCTAACAAAGTTTTAACATCTCCTGGCTCTCTATAACCACTTTTAAGTCATTATTTTCTAGCTTATCAAAAATGCAATTTTTCTTTGAGATTCATTTTATGAGACAATTTTATCTTCTTCAGTTCAGTGTCCAACTATTTGTGACCCAATGAATGACAGCATGTCAGGCCTCCCTGTCCATCATCAACTCCCAGAGTCACCCAAACCCATGTCCATTAAGTCGGTGATGCCATCCAACCATCTCATCCTCTGTCTTCCCCTTCTCCTCCTACCCTCAATCTTTCCCAGCATCAAGGTCTTCTTACTTAACTATTTATTTCTCTGATAGATGACCATAATAAGGCAAAGAAAAAATTGTGTTTTATAAAAAATTAAAAGTATGAGACTAAAGTGATAAAATTTATTTTGAAAGTACTGGAAGACCTGAATAAACCTGAATAAAGCTTGATTTATTTAGTACCTCTGTCCCAGTAATAGAGGAATTTCCTTCATACTTCTATCTCCATAATGTTCCCTCATATTCTTTATTTTCTCTACACGATCCAATGTTGAGCTTTCCCTGTGGTTCAGTGGTAAAGAATCTGCTTGGAATGCAGGAGTCGGGAGTCTGACTTGTGGGTCAGGAAGATCCCTGGAGAAGGACATGGCAGCCCACTCCAGTATTCTTGCCTGGGAATTTCCATGGACAGAGGAGCCTGGCAGGCTACAGTCCATGGGGTCACAAAAGAGTCAAACACAACTTAACAATTAAACAACAATTATCCAGTGTTACTAAAATACTGTTTATTGTATTAATCCTGTAACAAATCATGGATTAAAGTTAAAGAATAACATATAGACTTCAATGTTTAATAACATCTATTTTTAGCTAAACACATTTTTACATAGTTGAAGTCATCTCACTGGAAAATCTCAGGCACTTTATCTAATCTGAATATATTGTCTTCTTACAGATACAATAACCACTACTATGGCAATCTTCAGCAATTATCTGGCCGTATTTTATGTGTGCACATTTATTATTAGCATTCTCATGTCCTGGAAGTTGAAGCCTAGAAAAAAAAATACTTTCTGTTAAGTTCTGAAATTATTTTATGTGTCAATTGTACTTTTAAAATTCAAAATATTTTGACATATTTATAAAAAAGTAGAAACATCATTTTCCCAGTTCTCTAATAATAAAATAATGAATTTTTGTCATCTGAAATTTCATATTAAATCTATAATTGGGATGTTAGCAATGCCTTCAATTCTGGCTTTTGTCTCTGTGACATCAGACAATTTCAAAGTATCTTCCATCTTCACAGGGGTCTACTATATTTTGTTTATACATTAGTGTTTTTATAAACATTTTATTATATATACAGTAAAAATAAATTGTCATGAATCATTAATGTCAATTCATTCTCTCCTGAGAAAATTTACCCCAGAGTAAAGATCAGATCTTCTTTACTAATAAGTCCAGAAAATAGTTTTAAAAGATTAAATATTTAGATATGTCAATGAGAATCAGAGCAATTTATAAACATTTAAAGAAATATATCATATAATTCCTGAAAGGGGGCATGCATTTACTACAAGTGCAGCAATTAGAAATGAGTACGTAATCACTCAGAATTTTAAGTAAATCCAAAATCTTAATTTAACACAAATTATGTTAGAAAATCATGTCTGCTAAGAGTGGATATACTGGAAAACATCTTGCATATTTTAGTCATAATATTTAAGGTAGAAATCATATTTTAATTTAGATTTTATTTTATTTATTTTTAATTGTTACTTTTTTTAATTTTAGGCATGCTACATAGCACACAGCTTAGTTCCCCAACCAGGGATCAAACCCATATGCCCTGCAGTGTAAGCACAGAGTCTTAACCACTGGACCACCACAGACATCCTGAAATCACATTTTTAAATTAGATTCATCATTTAAAATTTTATTTGACATTAATTTACTGTTAAGATCTGGGGTAGGAGAGGAAAGAGGAGGAGGAAGGAGAGAGAACTTTATTTTCTTAATGAACCATATACTTCTCACATGCTTAAATGTATCAATTACTGTATTTTCACAACTACTCTATGAAGTGGGTTCTATTATTCATCACATCTTATAGAAAATGGAATAGAAACCAAACAGAATGTTTGGATAAAAGACTATGATGGTAGTGGAGAGCCAAAACATAAACCCAAGACACTTATGAGCCTGCACTATCAATTACTCACTATATTTTAAACCGTGGAGCTTAAAACTGGGGAACAAGAGTACTGGCAGTTCAGTATTTCCCATGGTCTTGCTAAACTGGTTTTTACACACATTGTGTATGTGCACTAGGATACATTTGATACCTCCACTTCCAGATACCTTAATAAAATCATGGGAATTGAGGCCTATAAATCCTTTTTTGAATGTAGGTAGTAGGTTGAACAAGTATTAGTCACTCAATCATGTCTGACTCTTTGTGAACCCATGCACTGTAGCCTTCCAGGCTACTCGGTCCATGGGATTCTCCAGGCAAGAATACTGGAGTGATTTGCCATTTCCTTCTCCAGGGGATCTTCCAGACCCAGGAATTGAATCCAGATCTCCTGCCTTGCAGGAAGATTCTTTACCATCTCAGCCACCAGCCTAGTCAAAGGTTGTATAGAACTCACGAATAAAATTCAAGCCCACCCAGAACTTCAAAATGTGTCCTTAATTGGGAATAACTTCTTTGTAGATGCAATTAAGATTAGTGACATGAGGTCACAGACATAGAGAACAGACCTATGGGCATAGGGAGGCAGGGAGAAAGGAAAGAGTAGGATATATGGAGAGAGTACCATGGAAACTGACACTACCATATGTAGAATAGATAGCGAATGGGAATTTGTTGTATGACTCAGGGAACTCAAACTGGGGTTCTTTAAATATATAGAGGTGTGGGATGGGGAGGGAGATGGGAGGGAGGTTCAAGAGGGAGGGGACATTTGTATACCTATGATTGATTCATGTTGATATTTGGCAGAAACCAACACAATTATGTAAAGCAAATTCCCTTCAATTAAAAAATAAATGCATTTACATTTAGGTCTTTAATCCATTTTGAGTTTATCTCTGTGTATGGTATTAGGAAGTGTTTTAATTTCATTCTTTTTCATGTAGCTATCCAGTTTTCTCAACACCACTTATTGAAAAGGCCATCTTTGCCCCATTGTATATTCTTGCCTCCTTTGTCAAAAATAAGGTACCCATAGGTGCATGGATATAGTTCTGGGCTTTCTATCTTGTTCCATTGGTCTATATTTCTGTTTTTGTGCCAGTATTATACTGTCTTGATGATGACTGTAGCTTTGTAGTATAATCTGAAGTCAGGAAGGTTGCTTTCTCCAGCTTCATTCTTCTTTCTCAAGACTGCTTTGGTTATTTGGGGTCTTTCATGTTTCTGTATGAATTGAGAAATTTTTTGTTCTAGTTCTGTGAAAGATACCATTGGTAAGTTGATAGGGATCACACCGAATCTGTATATTGCATTTGTCAGTATAGTCATTTTCACAATATTTATTCTTCCTACCCAGGAACATGGAATATCTCTCCATCTATTTATGTCATCTTTGATTTATATCATCAGTGTCTTATAATTTTCTGTATACAGTTCTTTTGTCTCCTTCAGTTCAGTTCAGTTCAGTCACTCAGTCATGTCCAACTCTTTGTGACCTCATGAATTACAGCACACCAGGTCTCCCTGTCATCCTTAGGTAGGTTTATTCCAAGATATTTAATTCTTTTTGCTGCAATGGTGAATGGGATTGATTCCTTCATTTCTTTTTCTGACTTTTATTGTTAGTATATAGTATTGCAAGTGATTTCTGTGTATTGAGTTTGTATCTTGCATCTTTTCTAAATTCACCGATTAGCTCTAATAATTTTCTGATAGTATCTTTAGGGCTTCCTATGTATGGTATCACGTCACCTGCAAACAGTGAAAGCTTTGCTTCTTCTTTTCTGATGTGGATTCCTTTTATTTCTTTTTCTTCTCTGATTGCTATAGCTAGGACTTCCAAAACTAAGTTGAATAATAGCAGTGAGAGTGGACACCCTTGTCTTAGGCCTGATCTTAGGGAGAATGCTTACAGTTTTTCACCATTGAGTGTAATGTTTCCTGTGAGATTATCATATATGGTCTTTACTTTGTTGAGGTAGCTTCCTTCTATGCCAATTTTCTGAAGAGTTTTAATCATAAATGGGTGTTGAATTTTGTCAAAGGCTTTTTCTGCATCTATTGAGATTATCATTTGGTTTTTATCTTTTAATTTGTTAATATGGTGTATCACATTGACTGATTTATGTATATTGAAGAATCCTTGCATCCCTGGGATAAACCCAACTTGCTTATGGTGTATGATCTTTTTAATGTGTTGTTGGATTCTGTGTACTAGAATTTTGTTGAGGATTTTTGCATCTTCAAAATGGATTAAAGGCCTAAATGTAAGACCAGAAACTATAAAACTGTTAGAGGAAAACATAGACAGAACACTCGATGACATAAATCAAAGCAAAATCCTCTATGACCCACCCACCTTCTAGAATAATGGAAACAAAAACAAAAGTAAACAAGTGGAACCTGATTAAACTTAAAAGCTTTGGCACAGCAAAAAGAAATTATAAACAAGGTGAAAAGACAACCCTCAAAATGGGAGAAAATAATAGCAAATGGAACAACTGACAAATGATTAATTTCCAAAGGATACAAGCAACTCATACAACTCAATACCAGATAGAAAACAACCCAATTAAAAAGTGGGGAAAAGACCTAAACAGACATTTCTCCAAAGAACATACAGATGGGTAACAAACACGTGAAAAGATGCTAAACATCTCTTACTCTTAAAAAAATTCATATCAAAACCACAATGAGTTCTCACCTTACACTGTTCAGAATGGCCATCATCAAAAAGTCTACAAACAATAAATGCTGGAGAGGGTGTGAAGAAAAGGGAATGCTCTTGCCCTGTTGGTGGGAATGGAAGTTGATACAGCCACTATGGAAGGTGGTGTGGAGAGTCCTTAAAAAACTAGATATAAAAAAAACCACCACATGACCCTGCTTTCCCACTCCTAGGCATATACCCTGAGGAAAGCAAAATTGAAAAAGACACATGTACCCCAATGTCCACCGCAGGACTATTTACAAATAGCTAGAACATGCAAGCAACCTAGATGTCCATCAACAGATGAATGGATAAAGAAGTTGTGGTACATATACACAATGGTATATTACTCTGCCATAAAAACAAATGCATTTGAGTCCATTCTAATGAGGTGGATGAACCTAGAGCCTTTTATACAGAGTGTAGTAAGTCAGAAAGAGAAAGATAAATATTGTATAGTAACACAATTATACAGAATCTAGAAAGATGGTACTGAAGAATTTATTTGCAGGTCAGACATAAAGAACAGACTTATGGACATGGGGAAAGGGGAGGAGAGGGTGAGATGTATGGAAAGAGTACCATGGAAACTTACATTACCAATGTAAAATAGATAGCCCAAGGGAATTTGCTGTATGTCTCAAGGTTCTCAAACAGGGTCTCTGTATCAACCTAGAGGGGAGGGGTGGGGAGGGAGATGGGAAGGAGGTTTAAGAGGGAGGGGACATATGTACCTATGACTGATTCATGTTGATGTTTGACAGAAAACAACAAAATTCTGTAAAGCAGTTATCCTTCAATTAAAAATAAATAAATTTAAAAATTTTTTTAAATAAATAAGTTGAAAATTGAAAACAAAGAAGACTAGTGTCATGATGAATCCATATTACATTTTACCTAAATCTAATAAGATTATCCTTATGGGAGAGCAACAAACACAGAGAGATGCAGAGAAGGAGCAAAGGAAGTTGGGGGTATAGACAGTTGTCTCTTTGTATCCAGGATGTGGGGGTGGGGAGATTCTACGAGCATCCCCAAGATATCATAGTCTACAGATACTCAAATCCCAGTCAGTCCTCTGTGTCTACATGGTTGCTTGAACTTGAAAATTCAGAACCCGCAGATACAGAGGGCTGGCTTGTCTTTAAATGATGCCAAGGATTGGCAGAATATCTTATATTTTCATGGAAGTTTACTGTATTTCCTTTATACAATAACATTTTCATAAACAAGTTCCACAGTGTATAAAGAAAAAAAAATTGTTTTTAATTATCAACAACAGTTAGCTTTCTCTCTGGAAAAGTTTAGCAAGTTCCTTCAGACAAAGGATCTGTCCAGAAAGGAATCAACTCTACCAAGATCTTGATTTCAAACCTCTGTTCCCTCTGCTTGAGAGAATAAATCTCTGTGCGTTAAGCCACCCAGTTTGTAGTGATTTTTTTATGACAGCAAACTAGACAAAGTATGCTAGGTGAGTCCTAGAGAATTGGAAGGCACATTTTAAGAAAATTTCAATACATGCACATGTATTGCAGTCAGACAAACTACACTGAAATTAAAATGACAAATCTGAAATATACTTACTTTGTAACCTCATGCAAGTTTATTTATTCAATTACCTTTTATTAAAATGCAAAATAGTTATACTTCAATAAGCAATTTCAATGAGCTTTGAAAGGAACATATTTAACTTAGTATAGTATTTAGTATTTTACTAAGTGTTTTACTCCTTGCTTTCCATCTTTCCTGTCTTTTACTTATTGATTTCTTACAGGTGCACCTATTATAAATGTTACCCACATCCACATTAAATATTTCTATTTGGAAGAAAATATTGTTCTGTACTGAAATTTTAAAACAGCAAGAGACTTACTTGTCCAGGGTAAGTTTTGTATCATCTAGCCAAACCCAGTTCAGTTGCTTAGTGCTGTAGTGTAAGCTAATTGGAAACTTTTCTTTTTGCAAACTGCATTGCATTTTTGACAATTTTGTTATAAAATTCTGCAGAAAGGAAGAGGAAAGTGAATCAAAAAGTGGAACTTTTCTTGCAAAAGAGGAATATATTAGTTTAAATATGTACATTTTACTTCTCTTTGGATTCTCTGTTCTTGATATTGAAAGAATCTGGAGAGATTAACCCTAAATTCTTCAGCCATAGGCTGGATGCTTAGAGCTAATAACTCATGTATTCACTGAGTAATTTTTTCGGGACACATTTATTCTAGTCATTTTCTTAAGCTATGGGTAGTAAAAGTAAGCATAAAATCTTAAAACTGCAGTTGCTCAAATTAGGCACTGAAAAACTGAATAGTATTCATTGACTTATGTAATAAATAGTAGTGACACATGGTACAAGATCAGAAATACAGGATTGAAGGAGAGAAATTAACAGGGAATTTTAACAGATTTTAGTGAACTAAGGATGTTTTCCAAGTGGATCGTCTAGTAAGCTAAAATCTTAACACAAGATGTATTAACTGAGAGATGATAGTTTGGGATAGGAGGTAGAGGAAATAAAATTTGTCACAGGTAAACAGAACAAGGACATAAAAGAGCATAAGGGGACCATGATCTATTTAAATAACCTCAATACAGTTGGAGACCATGGTACACTTTCCTTAGAACAGTGTGATAGAGAGTCTCTAACAACAGAAGAAGATAGAGAAATCAGCAGAAATCAGACAAGTGATCTTATCTACATTTTACTTAGACTTTACTCCAAGTGCTAGAGGAAAACCACTCAGGTTTTATTGAAGTACACATTCAAAATTACAAATTGCAGAGATTTTGGTGACTACACCATGGAAAGTAATTCAGAAGAATATAAAACTGGAGCGATTGCTGTCATCCTAAATTTTTCTGATGCCAAAATTTATAAAGCAAAATCTTGTCCTTACCATCTCTTCTTCAGTATTCAACTTAAGAAATCCAGAATGTAAATCAGTGCAAAAATGGTGACATTCCTTCCAAGGAATACTGTTTCTTGAAAAATAGTAGCAGTTTTCTCCATACTGATGCCAGTTGTTTGAACAAGTAGGGTATTTCCAAACTGCTAAAAATTTAAAATGTAACTCAATGATTTCCATCAGTGCAGATCACATCTGTAAGTTGACATAGCAAATCTACCGTCTACAAAAAAAACACTTTTTGATTTTTACATTATAGGCTGTGTGCACTTAAATTTAGTGTTAAATTTATCTTAAGTTAATAACTCAGTTCATTGAAAACATTTTGGTCTTTAAGATTCATAAGCTATATATTAGGAAATAATTTTTAATGACAAAATTAGAAATGTGTCAAGAAACCTAGCCAATGTATATAACTGTTAAAATTATCAACATAATGTTCTTTCTTTGTTTTCACATGAAAATAAAATATGTATATAATTATCTTTAAAAAACTGTAAGTTTCAAAAATAAGCCAATAAGAAATACATAAATGAAATCATATAGATACGCCCCAAAATGATGGTGCCTTGTGGAAATATTTTATTTAACTTCAGGTTGTAATTTAACAGTGCCATCATCATTTGAGTCTTAATAGATTTGACATATATGTATTTACACGTATCCAGTAACATGCATTAAACAAAATAGTTAGTTGTCTCTTATCTCCTGCAAATAAAATTATGACTCAGGGACTCATCCAAAAGTACCTATTTTATTTGCTTCCTTGTTGGAGGAGCTATTTCCTGGACATCCTTCTGGTTGAAATGGCTTCTTATTCACTGAAGAGAATTCAGAAAGGTCAGTTTTAAACTCAAAAAGAAAAATTTGACACATTCCTATAGGTAAAACATTATACTGAATTCAGAGCTACAAAAATGATGAATGGAACATCATTTACTTCAAAGAACTTAAATGTAATAAAGTCATAATCATAAAAATCAAATTTTAGTACATACAACAAGTTCACATAGCCAAGATAACAGTGTAAGAAAGCTTTTTCACAGAGAAAAAAATTTAAAGTTATTTCTGGTAAAGGAAACATAAGAACAAATAGGCAGTATGTAATGTTCTTGATATGCTTAAAAATGGACAACATTTTTATATGTCTCTAGGAAATTAACTCAAGTTCTGTGCAGAGAATATTTACTTTGTTAAGAAATTGAACTGATCAAAATGAGGTATTCAACATATTTCACTATGTGAATAATGGAGAAGTAAACTTCTATTTCATATTTTGACTTACACTCAGTGACCAAGTATCCAACAGACAGAAGAAGCCCCAGGCAAATGATGCACAGAAACACAGCAACATATTTCCATGAAGAAAGTGGAGTAGGGTGATCTATATGTAGAGAGATGAATACATCTTGTAACATCAACTCTAAATGTTTATTCAGAGTTCTGCTTCTGTTCTAGGTGCAGTAAACTCTACAGCAAGGTAGCTCACATCCTAAAAATAGAGAAAAGGAAGGTAATCTACAAAATCATAACTCATATTGAGGGAATGAGGCAGCTGAATTGATAAAGTGATCAGGTGGTCTGAATTCTAAAGAGATAAAGCCCCGACTCTATGGGAAGACAGCACACAAACTCTACTTCACCTTTGGCAAAGCATAGGAGGAAAAGTGCCAGCCATATGATAGTGAAGTATTTCAACAAATCTTCAAGGCTAAAAGCAGACTTCAAAGCAGAGGAATCAGGGATCAAACTGCCAATATCTGTTTTATCATAGAAAAAGCAAAGGTGTTCCAGAAAAACATCTACTTCTGCTTCATTGACTACAATAAAGCTTTGACTGTTTGAATCACAACAAACTGTAGAAAATTCTTAGAGATAGGAATACCTGACCACCTTATCTAACCCCCTGAGAAACCTGTAAAGCTATGACAAACCTAGACAGTGTATTAAAAAGCAGAGGCATTACTTTGCCGACAAAGGTCCTTCTAGTCAAAGCTATGGTTTTTCCAGTAGTCATGTATGGATGTGACAGTTGGACCACAAAGAAGGCTGAAGGACAAAGAATCGATGCTTTCAAATTGTGGTGCTGGATAAGACTTTTGAGAGTCCCTTGGACAGCAAGGCAATCAAACCAATCAATTCTAAAGGAAATCAACACTGAATATTCATTGGAAGGACTGATGATGAAGCTGAAGTTTGGCCACCTGATGCAAAGAGCAGACACATTGGAAAAGACCCTGATGCTGGGAAAGACTGAAGGCAGGAGGAGAAGGGGATGACAGAGGATGAGATGGTTGGATGGCATCACCAACTCAATACACATGAGTTTGAGCATGCTCCAGAAGGTAGTGAAGGACAGGGAAACCTCGTGAGCTGCACCCATGGGGTGGCAAAGAATCAGACACAACTTAGCTACTAAAAAACAACAAGCCCACCCTGTACCCTGCATTGACAGTAGGCAAAAGCCATCTGCTTCTAGAGAAGAGACAGAAAACAAGCTTCTTCCCAATATCCTGAAGTGGTACAAAGCAGAGGACCTTAGCTGCGGCGGAGAGAAGAAAGTTCTTCACACACAAAATCCACCAATACAGCATACATGCCACAGAGGAAGGGACAGAAAATCTACGTGTTGTCATCAGAAGAAGGAAAGGTTTTGGTCTTTTCAGCTAAAAACGGATTTCCATCAATTACGCACTCTAATCTCTAGAACATTTAACCATCATGTCTCTGTTTATATTTTTATATTGGGTATAAGCATGAAACTTACCTTGTGGAATTTTTTTGTAATTGATTTCCATCTGTGAAAGAACTTTATAGACAGTAAAAAACTAAGAAGCTTTGTTAGGTAAAAATAAACTTAAAAGACAGGATAATGACTCTAAGTCATTCTGTTTGATTCATGGTAAAATATGAACTGTGGTGAAGTATGTCATTTTATACATATTTACGCACATACATACAATTAACAATATCATTAACGAAGTTTTCCCAAACCAGTAGATTTTCCCATACAAATTGACTGCTAACTGCATTGGTAAGAAGTGCAGACACTGGTAAGATGAATTGTTCATCAGAATTTCAAAAAGAAAACAATTTCTGAATCTATAACAAGCAGAGTGTATAGGTATTAAGGGGCCTTTAAAAATTTGTTAACAATATATTAAGCAAAATTTAAAAATACTTTTTTGTTAACCTCATGGTGAATCTGTATACCATAAATCATATTGTAATAATTAACAATCTAAAAAATTGGAAAGTAATCAATTGAGGTCCTCATTAAAATAATACATCTTAGCCAAAGTATTGAATATCCATTTGATGTAAGACAAAATAGAACTAGCACAGTGATACACAGTTCACTTCTAATCATTCCACATATTGATTTAAAACATATGAGGATTGCAAATAAGCAACAGGAAAAAATACAAATGAAAGCAAATTTTAAATGATAGGAAGATATATCATTGAATTCCATATAATCATATGCACCAGTAAAGTAATAACACTGGCATTTGTGTATCAAGAAGCATGGCACTTGAAAAAGTACACTTTGAACACACTATGCCAGCAAATACACAAACCAGGAAAACAAGAAAAATAGTCCCTAAGTCACAGCAACTGTGTTAGAATAATGAAATTATCTCTATATTTTCTCACTTCTCTGTTTTCCAAATATCCTACTATATAGTGTTGATATCTTAAATGATAGAAAATGATAAACAACATATCCCGATCACCAAACATTTCACTCATTCTAAAAATGCTGATATAAAGTTTACAACATAGCTAAAGTGATAACTCTCATGGAGAAAAAGATAATCTTCCCTCAAAAGCAATTATTTTCCTTGTTCAGTAAGAGAAAAAAAATTTAGATCATGTGTGTGTGCATATGAGCCTGATAATGAATGATTCTGTATATTTTTTAAGTAGAAAACATGAAAGACCTTTTCTCTTGGTAGTTTCAAGTCTTTGGCTTCTCTGTGGCTGAGATGATGGTTGAAATGGCCAATTGGTGTAAGTTACAACTTCTTCACTCATTACTGAAAGGCAGAGATACAAGAAAATTTAAAAAATATGTTTTAAATTCATGTAAATTGTGAAATCCATAAGTAAAATTGGTATTGAATGAAATGGTATTGGAAATGAACTTGAATAATTAGTGATTGATTAGAATACAATTACAAATATGAAAATATTTTAAGAATGAAGAAATACTAATTTTTAAATGTTACTTAATGAGTTGGTAGGACTTCTCAAGTGGCTCAGTGGTAAAGAATCCACCTGCCAACGCAGGAGATGCAGGAGAAGCAGGTCCAATCCCTGGGTCAGGAAGATCCTTTGGAGGACGAAATGGCAACCCATTACAGTATTCTTGCTGGGAAATCCCTTGGACAGAGGATCCTGGGGGGCTGTAGTTCATAGCGTCACAAAGAGTCAGACACAGCTGAGCGACTGAGCACACATACAAAGTAGTTGCTATGGTATATTACTTTTGGCCTTTTAAATATTGTCTATTCACAATTGCAAATCTGTTAATATCATTTATTTATACGTAAAAATGCAAAAGATGATCTGATGGCTTTACTGAATTCTTTCAACTGAAATTTATCCTTATAGTTTGTCATTTCCATCTTTCACAATTCACCTGTTCCTGCTTTATTTCTAGTATCATCTTTCAACTCAATCTATTTTCATTTCCCCCATAATTCTACCGACACATTTGTTCTTTCTCAACATATGACAAGCACTTCTCCAATTTCAATGTTTTGCTCAAATTCTTCCTTCTCAAGTACACTTTCCTCCTCTATTTGCTCATAATAAATCTGTAAATCAAGTTCTACCACCTTTAATAAAATTTCCAGATCCTTCAATAACAATTCATCTCTTTTTCCAATTTTTCTCATTATTTTTCGTTTGTCATCATTCAGTTAGGTATCTCCTTTTACCTTATCTTTCATTAATGTCTCCCCAATGTATTGTGAATTTCTTGAAATATCTTATTAACCTTTGTTAATAAAATGTAATTGTTTATTAGATTTCTATATGAAGTATAAAAAGTAACGTTTTGTGTTACTTTAACTTGAGAAAATTTGAAAAATGTTTTTCCTGATTAAACATTTTATAAAATTTGATAGGAATCTGTGTGAAAATTTTTTATGCCCTTACTAAAGGATAATATATCCAAGTTATACATGGTTTAATTATATCTAATTATGTTTTACCCTGGTGAAATCTTATGTTTCCTTGTTTATTTTCTTTGAACCTCCAATTTATACCAGTTAATAATATCAAGGTATCATAAAATGTCATATCAAATAGTATCAGTGATAATAATGTCATATCAAATAGTATCAGTGAAATTACTAAAAATAGATAATAATTAGAATCACTTCTTGATTCCAACTCATCTGAGTTCTCTTCTAGCATCACTCTTTTCTTCAATTCTTTCTCTCTTCCTTTCTTCTCTGCTCTCATTCCCCACTCTGTCACTCATACTTTTATTTCCTTTCCTCCCAAATGATATTTATAGAGATATATAAATGTATAGATATATATGATTGAAAATTATATATAATTATATAAAATTATATTATTATTTTTAAAACATATCTGCATATTGATATACAAGTTTGTCTTTGCATCTATAACTTCAGTTTCTTTGATCCAAATTCCCTCAAAATTCCAAAAACACATGTTGAGAAACAATAGAAATCTGCGAAATTAACAAATACCTGATTTTTAGAAGACAGCGTCTGAACTTTTGCAGAGTATGTGTATATATCCTCGGAAGAAGCAATCTTATCTTTTATCACAGCAGTTTGAACTTAAGAATTTTGATCATCAAGAGCCCAGAAAATAAGCCAAGAAAAGAAATACACAGGCTAATAATGCCTTTGCCTGTTGTATGAGAGACTCTGACAGGGGAGAGCAGAATTCAAGAGAAAGAGTGCTCTGGATAGCCACACAGGAAACTGTTTTACTGCTGCTCACTTTAGCTCTGTATCATCTCTAGATTAGGCATGTCATCAATCTTACCTTGAATTACACAAGATACCTAACATATTCTCACTAGAGACCAGTTTTACTCAACACTTGCTTTGTCACAGACATACTTGAATACATCATTTATTGTTTTTTAAATAAGTAGCTTCAAGTGCTTTTAATTATTTCCAGTGGACCTGATTACATATTACATTCATTTTATATTTACACTTTACATGCTATTTTGAAGCTATTATTTATAGACACTTGTGATGTCTCTTTATGAACTCTTTCAGTTCTAGGGTAAGTACTATTTTTCATCACTAGATAGTGCATGCACAATTTTCAGTTCTCAGTGGGCTATTAATTCCCAAATAATTTTAATCAGCTATAGTCACTAAAAAAACTATGAATACTAATCAATGAATTATTCACATTTATATAAAATTCATTTTCTCAAAATAATTTTACTCTTTGTGGAATAGAAAACACAAGACATTTTGACAATTCTAGCATTATTTTAGCTTAGGTTAGTCTAAATTTTATACTCATTTTGCAATGTTAACATTTTCAAAGATTTTTATTTAGTTAATCTTGGGTCATTCTCCATCACCCTCAGAAAAATGAACATATTTCAAGATACTAAGTAAAAAGAAAATATATATACATATTCGGATAAATAAATATTATGTGGAAACAGGGGCAATAACCCCTTTATAACTGGATAATTAATATAGAAAAAAAAAGAAAGTGTAATAAAGTATCAAATAAATCCAAGAAAGGAGAAGAACTTTATAACTAAAAAATGATAAAGTAAATTTCAAAGGAAAAAGAGTATTTGACCCCCCTCAACCATTCAAATTTTTATTTAATTTTTAAATTTATTATTGAAGATGAACAGGTAGTGAAATATATACACATATTAAAACCTACAAATAATAAACATAAATAGTTATGTCTTGAGAATCTAATTCTGTAATATATGAGAAGACAGAGAACATAGAACATTCACAGACTTCTAGTGTTAATCAAAATTACTAATCAATTAAAATAAAAGAAAGAAGAAAAACTCTACTATAATAAGATACAAACCTTCAGTTAATCGACCTTGCAATATGGTTTAAATAGAAATAACTTTTGCTATTCAGGTTTTAAATGCTATCAGACCAATATTTGAAAATTGTATTTAAAATTTAGTCTCTTTTAATCAGTATTCCACTACTGGAAATGAATTCAATGAAAATAATCCAAAAAAGGGAAACATTTTCTATTCAAAATTGCTCAGGGAATGGGAATTTATAATTCAAAGGGGAAATTTTAAATGTCTTCACATAGTACAAAGGGAGAAATTATATTATAAGAAAGTTATGCATTTATTAAGAACATAAAACATATTTCTGTGGCATATTTATTAGTATGTAGGCAATAAATAATATTTTTTCCATCCATGTGCTAAGGGAAGAAAATGGCAGGATGAGAAACTTCAAAACACTGACATGTCACTAAATCAATGACAAAGCTGGCAAAAATTTTCAACAATTTCTTTCAGAACTCAGGAATCTAATAAAATACAAGAAGTAGGGAACCATTTCATGAAGAAATAATTTTGGTAAGAAACATTTGTTTCATTCAAAGTGAATAGAAACAGGATGCTAATTTTTTTTAATTGAAGTATAGTTGATTTACAATTTGTTAGTTTCAGGCATACAGCATAGTGAGTTGTTTTGGGGAATTTTTTTGCAGCTTCTATTCCATTATAGGTTATTACAAGATATTGGGTATAATTCCCTATGTTATACAGTGAATTCTTGTTGTTTACCTATTTTATATAGTTTGCATCTGTTAACTCCATACTCCTAAATTGTCCTTCCTCACCTCCCTTTCCCCTTTGGTAACCAAAGTTTGTTTTCTTTGTCTATGAATCTGTTTCTGTTTTGTATATAGATTCATTTGTATTATTTTTTAAGAATCCACGTATAAGTAATATCATACAACATTTGTCTTTCTCTGTCTAACTTATTTCACTAAACATAATATTCTCCAAGTCCATCCACACTGAAACAAATGACATTATTTCATTCTTTTCATGGCTGACTAATATTCATATATATGCCACATCTTCCTGATCCAGTTGTCTATTGATGGACACTCAGGTCAGTTCTATGTCTTGGCTACAATAAATAATGGTGCCACGAACATTGGGATTTATGTATTTTAAGTTATACTTTTCATTTTTTCCAAATATACATACCCAGTAGTGGATTTACTAGATTATATAGTAGCTCTATCTTTAGGTTTTTAAGAAACCCCCAACTGCTTTCTATAGTGGCTGCACCAATTTACATTTTCACTAACAGCGTCAGAGAGTTCCCTTTTCTCCACACCATCATTTATTATTTGTAGACTTTTTGTTGATGACAATGTTGGCCACTCTGATGTGATCATTCATTTGTCCAACATATACAGTATTCAGGCTGTATATACTACCTGGTTTTTGTTTTGTTTTGTTTTTTAGTATAGGGGAAAATAGTTTATATAAAACTTGATACTATCTTCTGTTTCAAGCATCCACTGAAGGCCTTGGAACATTTCCCGTGTGAATAAGGGGAGGCTACTATACTGATGCCCACAACAGAGAAAGCCAGATTCTGAAGAAGGAGTTTGCAGCAAACGAAGGATTTATTGCAGGGCACCAAGCGAAGGTGCTTCCCTGGTGGCTCAGACAGTATAGAATCTGCCTGCAATGCAAGAGACCTGGGTTCAAATCCTGGGTCAGGAAGACCCACTGGAGAAGGGAATGGCTACCCACTCTAGTATCCTTGCCTGGAGAATTCCACGGACATAGAAACCTTGGCAGGCTATGGTACATAGGGTTGCAAAGAGTTGGACATGACTGAGAGAATAACACTTTCAATTTCAAGAAAAGGTGTGAGAGAAAAATCTGAGATCCACACCAATGTTGTCATTGAGTTGAGTCTGAGGTGTGTTTTAAAGGGGAAGAACAAAGTAGCTGGAATTAATCATCATCTTCCAACATTTCTGTGACATTTTTTTAATCATTGTTTTGGCATTCAGGATATCTCTGGTTTATAATTCTCGGCCAGGTGGTCCATGGCTTAGGAATCTGTCAGCTCATCTTAACCTGGAGAAACAACCTGAGCTTGTACGTTGTTGTTGTTCGGTAGCTAAGTCATGTCCAACTCTTCAACCCCATAAACTGCAGCACACCAGGCTTCACTGTCCATCACCAACTGCTGGAGTTTACTCAAGCTCATGTCCATCGAGTCAGTGATGCCATCCAACCATCTCATCCTCTGTTGTTTCCTTCCTCTCCTGCTTTCAATCTTTCCCAGCATCAGGGTCTTTTCCAATGAGTCAGTTCTTTGCATCAGGTAGCCACAGTATTGGAGTTTCAGCTTCAGCATCAGTCCTTCCAATGAATATTCAGGACTGGTTTCCTTTAGAATTGACTGGTTGGCTCTCCTTACAATCCAAGGGGCTCTCAAGGGTCTTCTCCAACACCACAGTTCAAAAGCATGAATTCTTTGGCCCTCAACTTTCTTTATAGTCCAACTCACATCCATACATGACTACTGGAAAAACTATAGCCTTGACTAGACAGACCTCCTTTGGCAAAGTAATGTCTCTGTTTTTTAACATGCTGTCTAGGTTGGTCATAGCTTTTCCTCCAAGGAACAAGCATCTTTTAATTTCATGGCTGCAGTCACCATCTGCAGTGATTTTGGAGCCCAAAAAAATAAAGTCTCCCACTGTTTGCATTGTTTCCCCACCTATCCGCCATGAAGTGATGGGACAGGATGCCATCATCTTAGTTTTCTGAATGTTGAGTTTTAAGCCCACTTTTACCCTCTCCTCTTTCACTTTCATCAAGAGGCTCTTTAGCTCTTCTTCACTTTCTACCATAAGTGTGGTTTCTTCTGCATATCTGAGGTTATTGATGTTTCTCCTAGCAATCTTGATTCCGGCTTGCGCTTCATCCATTCCAGCATTTCTCATGATGTATTCTGCATATAAGTTAAATAAGTAGGGTGACAATATACAGCCTTGACATACTCCTTTCCCAATTTGGAGCCAGTCTGTTGTTCCATGTCTGGTTCTAACTATTGATTCTTGACCTGCATACAGATTTCTCAGGAGGCAAGTCAGCGGTCTAGTATTCTCATCTCTTTAACAATTTTCCATTGTTTGTTGTGATCCACAGTGTCAAGGGAGGGAGATCTGAAAAGTGGGAACTATCGAGGGAGGATTCAAAAGGCTCAGGGATCCTTGTAGTAAATATTTGAGTGTATTTCTTAGCCTTTAGGTCATTTATTTGATATATAGTTATTTGTGCAACAAAACATTGGAAAAGGAAGATGTTCTTTACAAGCCCCTAACTCCATGACTTTTAAGTGGAGTACTTTATTCTTCAGTGAGATTATTCTTACATTTTCTTCTCTATCTCTGTTAGCACCTCTCTTCCACTTCTGGAAGACAGTAATAACTGGCAAAGGAGCCTAGAAAATCTAGAGTAAGAAAACAGCTGTGGGCTTAGTTGCTCATTGCTCAGTTGTGTTCAACTGTTTGCTACCCCATGGACTGTAGCCCACCAGGCTCCTCTGTCCATGGAATTTTTCAGGCAAGAATACTGGAGGGGGTTGCCATTTCCTCCTCCAGAGGATCTTAACTGAACATCAACTATGTCCTCACTTCTGTTTTGTATGCTTACTTTTCATATTTCTTTTTATTTCTCAGCAAATTCACAGGTAGATAGTCCCACTGTGTACATTAAAAATTGAGGCTCTGATAAAAAAAATTATTTGCTTGAAATTTCAAATATAGTCAGAATTTAACTAAGAATTCAGATTGAACTTTGTCTAAGCCTCTCTCTAGAGGCTTAAATCTCCATTCCTCTCTCTAGAGGCTTAAATCTCCATTACTTTATCGCTGTCACTAATAAAATCCTGTTTGGAAAGTTATCTTTCTCTTAATGTAATTGAAGGTTGTACTCTGAGTAATTTCTAGCTGCACATATATATAATTTTAACCTTTTACAAATACCTATCTAGTTTTCCAAACAATAGTATCTATTTAAAAGTCTATGATTTGAGGATACCACCTTTATTGTAATCTAAATTTCTGTATGTGTTGATAAATTGAGACTATTTCTGGCCTTTCTGTTCTATTCCTTTGGTCTGTCTGTTTGTGTGTCATTACCAAGCACACTGCTTTACCTGGCGGCTTTTGAGGTATGTTTTCATAATTAGTAGGTTTAGTACTTCCTCATAACTATACTTTTACCGTCATATTGACTGTATAGGCATTTTATGTGCTAAGTTTCCCATATGAACTTCAGTATCAACTTATCTTGATCCATCTATCATTGGATTTTTGTTGGTATCACTTCAAATTTATAGACTAACTTAATAAAAAAAAAACTCTTGATGAAAGTGAAAGAGGAGAGTCAAAAAGTTGGCTTAAAGCTCAACATTCAGAAAACTAAGATCATGGCATCTGGTCCCATCACCTCATGGGAAATAGATGGGGAAACAGTGGAAGCAGTGTCAGACTTTATTTTGGGGGCTCTAAAATCACTGCAAATGGTGGCTGCAGCCAGGAAATTAAAAGACGCTTACTCCTTGGAAGGAAAGTTATGACCAACTTAGATAGCATATTAAAAAGCAGAGACATTACTTTGCCAACAAAGGTCCATCTAGTCAAGGCTATGGTTTTTCCAGTAGTCATGTATGGATATGAGAGTAGGGCTATAAAGAAAGCTGAGCGCCAAAAATGATGCTTTTGAACTGTGGTGTTGGAGAAGACTCTTGAGACTCCCTTGGACTGCAAGGAGATCCAGTCAGTCCATCCTAAAGGAGATCAGTCCTGGGTGTTCATTGGGAGGACTGATGCTGAAGCTGAAACTCTAGTACTTTGGCCACCTCATGAGAAGAGTTGACTTATTGGAAAAGAGGGATTGGGGGCAGGAGGAGAAGGGGACGACAGAGGATGAGATGGCTGGATGGCATCACCGACTCGATGGGCATGAATTTGAGTAAACTCTGGGAGTTGGTGATGGACAGGGAGGCCTGGCATGCTGTGATTCATGGGGTTACAAAGAGTCGGACACGACTGAGTGACTGAACTGAACTGAACTGAACTGAACCTAAACCAGAAGATAGCTTTATATTTTTGAAGCCTATTTTTTTGTGTTTCAGGAGTTTTTTACACTTTTTTCATTAGATTCCTACAAGTAAAATTCTAACTTTAGAATACACAGACACACATACACACATTTACCTACACACACATAAGCGTGTATATGTACTTTATTGAGTTAAGGAAGTATCTATACCTTTTTACTTTTTTCAAGAGTTCTGTACATTCAATTTTTGCAGATGTTTCAGGTACATTTGGAAGGAAGGTATATTTTATATTATCACTGTATAGTGGTCAATTTGTGTCCAGAATATCTACCACATTGACTATATCATTTAGATCATCTGTAATATAGCTTATTTTTTGTCCAAACTTTCTGTTTTATATTGAGAATGATCTGTAAAGTCACTTTTTGTGAACATGTTACTATGTATTTCTTCTTTCATTTCCTAGAATTTTTATATTATATAGTCATTGTTATTTCCTAGATGAATTCAGAATTATTTAATCTTCATGGTAGCATTTGGCTTTTATCATTATAAAATGTCTTTCTTTGTCATTTAATTCTCATAGGTACATAGTATCAGCATTTCAACCATTGCTTTCTTTTTGCTTCTTTTTACCTTATAAATCTTAATTTCTCTCTTTGCTTTTAGCTTTCTGTTGCTTTCCTGAGTATCATTAACTTCTGCTTTATTTCAATCTTTTTTTGTGTGCATTTCTTTTCATGACTGTATGAAAATATTTAATTTAATTCATGGTATATATATATATAGTCTTCTTTAGCCTTAGGTTGTTTCCTTTTTAAGGTGGATGACTTTTTGCAGGTAAAAATATTATATTGCACATTCTTGAATTTTTTAAGTGGTTTATATAGATGAAATCTGTTTTTTCTACTCCTGTTTATTTAATAGAACTTCCCAAGTGGAAACAGTGGTAAAGAATTTGCCTGCCAATGCAGGAGACTCCAGAGATGCGGGCTGGATCCCTGAATTGGGAAGATGCCCTGGAATAGGGAATGGCTACCCGCCTCAGTATTCTTGCCTGGAAAATTTCATGGACTGAGGAGTCTGGCAGGCTACTGTTCATAGGCTTGCAAAGAGTAGGACAATGCTGAGAGGCTGAGCAGAAGTGCATTTATTTAATGGTTAAAGTTCCTGGTTAGAGAGCTCCCTCTTCTGTCAGTTCTGCCCTATTCCTTCTATTTCTTCCCCAGTTTCCTTCTTGGATGGTATATTGCAATAGAAATAGGGAGGGCAAAGGGATGTCTTTTTTGTCTTTCATTTCCTCAGTATTCATAAATCCTCCAAATTAAGTCTTTGCTTTCATACTCACAGCTCTAAGAGATATCACCCTATGTGCATTACCTGCTTCTCAGATAATAGGAAAAAAAATAATAAGGAAAAAAAATGCTTTCCCAAACTTCTCACTTCTTGTCTTCCATTTCAAACCCTTTTCCAGTTTTATAAACTACCGAGTCTCAACCTTTCTTAAGCATTTTGGAACTTATTGTTGCAGATTTATCTTTATAGGTTCATTGTGTCTATACTTCAGCTATATTCTCTATCTTCACTTTTTCATAGACAATTTTAAGGACTAATTTCCCTAACCAGCACCCATAAGCATTCAGTGGTACACTGGAGCAAGAACTCAGTCAATATTTTTGTATTTCTACTTACAGATAATTTGTTGGTTGTGGTGCTCTGTCTCTGAAGATGATGAAAGAACATGGATCTTTTATGGTTTTGTTTCCTTTATTGCTTTTACAAATTAGGGGGAAGTTTGAGGGATATTTGGAGTTAAGCAACCATCTTTGCTATATAAAACTGAGGATTTGGTAGTATTTATTAAAGCACCCTTTCTTTCAGATCTTTACTTAAAATCTATTCCACACTCTTAACCTCTAAAAGCTTGTATGGAAGATTCATAAGTTCTCAGTGAATGAGCATTCTAACATGATAACCTGAGGTGGCTATGTTCTCCATGTATGCATTTGCTTTCTTATAGCCTCACTGTGTTATTTTTTAGTGTTTTAACAAACAGAAGGAACATAATGGCTGGGGAAAATGCAAGTCTAACCATTTTATTGTGCTCAATAAAGTAAAAACATACAGAGGAAGATTGTCACATTGGATTTTACAATGCAGGTTTTATAATAGGGAGTACAAACTGATATTAATAAGATACAACTGATTTTATACAGCAAAATTTGTAAGTACATTTACAACTGGTAAGATGCAACCAGGAAAAGGATAAAGTGAAGTGCAGAGTAGCACGGATGTCCATATATTTTCCTTTTACACATTTTGACAGAGGTTGGTGAACATTTGTCCCACCATTTGTCTTTGAAAATAAAGTGCTTTTGTAATGCAGTCAGACTATTAATTTATGTATTATAAATGTCTTCTTTTGCACTACAAATCACAGAGTTGAGAAGTTTCAACAGAGACTGACTTACAATGTTGAAAATATTTACTATCCAGTTCTTTAGGGAAAGTTTTCCAACCTCTACACTAGGATAAAAGATGTTTCAAAAGTTCTAAAATTATGGAAATGAAAAAGTTGGTTTAAATATTCCAAAGATTTCCAGGTTTAGATAATTGAAAGAAATTGAAGGCTCCAATGAGAATACTGATGTAAAGCTTTTAATAAAGGCAGTTAATATAAGACAACAGGAGAAAGATAATTCAAAGAAACATCCAGAAACAAGCTCCCCAGTGTTCTTGTCTGAAGATATGATTCATCATCTCTCTGGATGAAACGGCTAGTATTTGTGCCGATGGATGTGTGTGGAAACTTGGTTATAGGGCAGCTCAGGCAGAAGTTTTCTGCTGAGACTGTTCACATGGTGAAGATTAAATATCTAACTCATTACTTGAAGCTTAAGTTATCAATAAACAAATTGGTCATACATTCCACTCAGGAATTCTGAGTTTTAAAAAAATTCATCATTAGTCATGAGTTAATTAGTTATTTGGTTGGTTAACTAATTGCCCTTACCATGACCAACAGCCAAAAAAAGATTCTCAAGTCTCTCTGGAGGTAAGCAAAGAGTCCAGCTGTAAAATAACTCTATTTTCATTAAGCAGATTTAGATGTCACTTCCATGGCAGCTCAGTGGTAAAGAATTGATCTGCCAATGTAAGAGATGTGGGTTCAATCCCTACATTGGGAAGATCCCCTGGAGAAGGAAATGGCAACCCACTCCAGTACTCTTACTTGGGAAACCCCATGAACAGAGGAGCCTGACTGGCTACAGTCTATGGGGTCAAAAAAGAGTCAGACATGATTTAGCGACTCAACAACAACAACAATAGAGGAACTTAGAGATAATATATTGCAATTAAAAAGATTACTTATCATGACACATGTGAACTAAATTCTTAGTTATAAGGAATCAAAGGGCAGTATATAAATTCAGTAAACTATGGAGTAGCAGTTACAGCGTAGTTTTGGGGGATAAATTGTTGTGGTAGCAGAGCTCTAAAATGACCCTCAGAGTATTCACTCTCTGGTGGGCACCTATATAATCCCTTCCAACTAAATTACATGGGGGATTTGTGAATATGATGGAATGCTGCTGTAATTAGATTCCATTAAATAGCAAAGTAAAGCTGTTTTTCAGATGAATTATAGTTCCAAATTAGTCAACTCTCAGGTAACCAAAAGAGAGATTATTATGGGGAGACCTGACCTCATCGGGGAAACAATTAAAAGAGTGCTGTGCTTAGTCACTCAGTCGTGTTCAACTCTTTGCGACCCCATGGGCTGTAGCCCACCAGGCTTCTCTGTCTGTGGGGATTCCCCAGGCAAGAATACTGGAGTGGGTTGCCATGCCCTCCTACAGGGGATCTTCCCAACCCAGGGATCCGACCCAGGTCTCCCACATTGCAGGCTGATTCTTTACCATCTGAGCCTCCAGGGAAGCCCAAAAGAGACATAGACATAATAAAGAGAGGAATCAGGGGTGCTATTCCTTGTCCTGAAGAAGAAAGCAACCCTGGTGTGACTATCTATGCAGAGAGGAGCCCTCTGTAACCTATGGGTATTAGCCTTACAAACATGAAGAACAAAATTTTTTCAAAAGCTTCTTTGAGCTTGGAAGAGGACTCTGAGTTTTAGGTGAGAATACCACCTGGTCAAGACCTTGGTTTCAATCTAGTGAGGGCCTGAACAAAGACTATAGTTAAGCTGTGTCCAGTTCCAGATCCAAAGATAGTGAGAGATAATAAATATGTGTGGTTTTAGGTTTCTAAATATAACATAACTTCTTAGCCACCAATACATAACCCGTATTACATGCATTCAGGGTAATGAGTAACACATTCAGAGTAACGCGATGAAATGAAGAAAGACTGAACTGACTTATGGAAATACAGTTTTGTTATAGTGTGTGTTTTTTACACATTTCCTTACACTCTTACCTTTGCTTGATATCCAACACTGAGATAGTCATTCACCTAGATCCTTCCATGTAAATCAGCCTACTTCAGAGCAAAAAGCAGAAAGCAAAATAAAAGTAAGTGACTCTTCCAGAGAATATATCGGAAACATCATATCAGAAAGAAACAAAATTTTTGTGCAAAACCTTTCTATAAAAGGAATTGTTCCCATCCCAAGGAGTACAAAGAGATTTTCAGGATGAAGGAAGCATAATGCAGGTAAGAGTGGGAGAAAAAAATAATAATAAAAATGAAATGAGTCAGATGGTCCTGAATTGAATGTAATTAATATGATGAGGCCAATAGTAAGAAGGACACTTTACCATGGGTAACTAGTAACCTTCCTGTAAGCCAGCACTTTACATGATAATGCCCTGAAATTATCAGTTCAGTTCAGTTCAGTTGCTTGGTCATGTCTGACTCTTTGCGACCCCATGGGTTGCTGCAGCCAGGCCTCCCTTCCATCACCAACTCCTGGAGTTTGCTCAAACTCATGTCCATCAAGTCAGTGGTGCCATCCAACCATCTCATCCTCTGTTGTGCCCTTCTTCTCCCACCTTCAATCTTTCCCAGCATCAGGGTCTTTTCCAATGAGTCAGCTCTTCATATCAGGTGGCCAAAGTATTGGAGTTTCAGTTTCAGCATCAGTCCTTCCAATGAACACCCAGGACTGATCTCCTTTAGGATGGACTGGTTGGATCTCCTTGCAGTCCAAGGGACTCTCAAGAGTCTTCTCCAACACCACAGTTCAAAAGCATCAATTCTTTGGCCCTCAACTTTCTTTATACTCCACCTCTCACATCCATACATGACTACTGGAAAAACCATAGCTTTGGCTAGATGGACATTTTCTGGCAAAGCAATGTCTCTGCTTTTTAATATGCTGTCTAGGCTGGTCATAGCTTTTCTTTCAAGGAGCAAGCAACTTTTAATTTATGGCTGCAGTCACCATCTGCAGTGATTTTGGAGCCCAAAAAAATAAAGTCTGGCACTGTTTCCATTGTTTCCATATCTATTTGCCATGAAATAATGGGACCAGATGCCATGATCTTAGTTTTCTGAATGCTGAGTTTTAAGTCAGCTTTTTCACTCTCCTTTTTCACTTTCATCAAGCAGCTCTTTAGCTCTTCACTTTCTGCCATAAGTGTGGTGTCTTCTGCATATCTAAGGTTATTGATATTTCTCCCAGAAATTTTGTTTCCAGCTTGTGCTTCATCCAGTCCAGCATTTCTTATAATGTACTCTGCATATAAGTTAAATAAGTAGGGTGACAATATACAGCCTGACATACTCCTTTCCCGATTTGGAACCAGTCTGTTGTTCCACGTCTGGTTCTAACTGTTGCTTCTTGACCTGCATACAGATTACTCAGGAGGCAGGTCAGGTGATCAGGTATTCCCATCTCTTTAAGAATTTTCCATAGTTTGTTGTGATCCACACAGTCAAAGGCTTTGGCATAGTCAATAAAGCAGAAGTAGATGTTTTTCTGAAACTCTTGTGCTTTTTCGATGGTCCAACGGATGTTGGCAATTTGATCTCTGGTTCCTCTGCCTTTCTAAATCCAGTTTGAACATCTGGAAGTTCATGGTTCATGTACTGTTGAAGTTTGGCTTGGAGCATTTTGAGTATTACTTTGCTCGCATGTGAAATGAGTGCAATTGTGTGGTAGTTTGAACATTCTTTGGCATTGCCTTTCTTTGGGATTGGAATGAAAACTGACATTTTTCAGCTCTGTGGCCACTGCTGAGTTTTCAAATTTGCTGGCATTTTGAGTGCAGCACTTTCACAGCATCATCTTTTAGGATTTGAAATAGCTCAACTGGAATTCTATCACCTCCACTAGCATTGTTAGTAGTGATGCTTCCTAAGACCCACTTGACTTTGCATTCCAGGATGTCTGGCTCTAGGTGAGTGATCACACCATCCTTATTATCTGGGTCATGAAGATCTTTTTTGTGTTGTTCTTCTGTGTATTCTTGACACCTCTTCTTAATATCTTCTACTTCTGTTAGGTTCATACCATTTCTGTCCTTTATTGAGTTCATCTTTGCACAAAATGTTCCCTTAGTATCTCTAATTTTCTTGAAGTGATCTCTAATCTTTCCCATTCTATTGTTTTGCTCTATTTCTTTGCACTGATCACTGAAGAAGGTTTTCTTATCTCTCCTTGCTATTCTTTGAAACTCTGCATTCAAATGGGTATTTCTTTGCTTTTCTCCTTTGCCTTTAGCTTTTCTTCTTTCCACAGCTCTTTGTAAGGCCTTCTCAGACAGCCATTTTGCTTTTTTGCATTTATTTTTCTTGGGGATGGTCTTGATCACTGCTTCCTGTACAATATCATAAACCTCTGTCCATAGGTCTTCAGGCATTCTGTCTATCAGATCTAATTCCTTGAATCTATTTCCTGCTTCCACTGTATAATCGTAAGGGATTTGATTTAGGTCATGCCTGAATGGCCTAGTGGTTTTCCCTACTTTTTTTCAATTTAAGTCTGAATTTTGCAATAAGGAGTTCATTATCTGAACCTCAGTCAGCTCCCAGCCTGAAATGATATGGGACCTGAAATGATATGGGACCTGAAATGATATGGGATATATGAGCTAATGATATGGGTATGATATGGGAGCTGAAGAAAACCTCTGAGCTGTCTTTAGAAGGCAACAGGAATTTTCCTTCCTCAGTGAAGACAAATTTCAAATAGATTATTCTCTGAAATTAGATATAATCTGTAACATTTAACACCTTCTGTTTCCTCATTGCTCTTGTGATATTGTAATAAATATTCATGAATTCTCAGTAAAAAAAAAAAAAAGATTAAACTGTGTAAAATTCATAGAGTGATGATGTTAGAATAGCAATTTCAACCCATGCTTGAATGTGGCTACAAGAACACAGTTGATAATCATCCTTGACAAAAATTATGAAAATAGAATTTTCATAATTTCACTTATTTCCTGCATAAAAAATAAACATACATCTATACATATCCTATGTAGAAATATATTTCCTACATTTTTTCTCTGTAGAAAAAACAAACAAGCAAATACTCAGAGGAAATTTTTTTTTGTGGGAAGAGGACAGATTGATTGGACAATTGGAACAGAAAACTGTTTTCTTAATAAGCTTGTCTATACTGCTCTTTATAAATGCAATTTTAAAACTATAGTGTTACAAAAATGATACAGACAGCAAAGGCAAAACATTTTAAATATGTAGAAAGTGCAATGCATGTCCAAGTTAAATATGTGAAAGATGTTACAGCCATCCTGTGTTTTTCATAGAATAATATAAGTGCATTTTTCCTAAGTCAATCTTCATATAAGAATGAAGAGTTCAAGTTGTATTACTATTATATTTGAATTTTGAGAAGTAAAACATGAGAGGTTCTTATCTCTTCCTGACTCTTTGTATTTTGAAAATCATCCTTGAGCTCTTAATTATAATCATTTAATTGAAATACAAAAGAAGAGAACAAATAGAGATGTCAGTAAAAGTTTCTTTAGATATATATTCAACAGTTATTTTTTAAAAGAGGGAATTGGGTTTTGATATTTCTGAGGTCGAAAAAAATCTATTCAGGTCACAAGCATCACAACTCATCGTGTGCCCTTCCCTTCACTGACCCACTCAGAAACCCCTCATTAAAAAAGCCTGCTCCCTGTCCTCCTAAATACTAAATGTCCAGTATTTTATCACATGCCATTTAGGAAAAGATTTGGGGGATTGATTAGAAATTGAAATCTTAAATGCACATGTAAGAGTGGCTTTTTTTTACTGTCAGATAGGCAAAAGGCAAGAAAGACACTTGAAAAAACAACAACAAAAAAAGACTGTATATTCATGTGATCAGAGCTTGGGTTCCCCTTCCCCTGGGAAAATGTGAAGGCAATCTTGTAAGATTACATACTTGGGTATAACTTTCCAATTCCTCTGCAGTACTTGGTAACATCAGGAGAAGACACACAAATGTGTTACTTAAGCCTTATGAAATATATGAAGAAATTATTATCTGCCACTTTCAGGTCTAAATAAGAACATATAGATGAATAGATATCCATCAAAAATTTAAAACCAACACTAAAATTATTTTTACTTTCAGAGGAAAAAAGATGAGGATGGGACTTTTCAATTTAGCACACCTTACAAAGAACTAATATGATGTTAATATATATTGTTTGGCCTGAATTAAGTTTTATTTAAATTTCAGCAGAGAGAAGTTCCAAAAATAGATGCATAAATTGTTGAATCCATACCATATACATTGAACATTCATTAAATTATTTATCTTGACTCTATAATTTCAGGTGTAGGTACACAAGTTTCATCAATTTTAAAACACATAGCAAAATTTTAAAATTGTAACTATATATGTTGATGAATTAGGCATACTATCTTAGTTATTGTTATGTTGTATACCTAAAACTAACATAATGTTATATACCAATTGCATAGAGATAAAAAATTTAAATATATATTTTCAAATACATGAAAATTATATGATTGATAAAACACAATTTGGGACATTTTAAAGATCCCAGAGGTAAGTAATACAATTTGTAACCATTCTAAGTAATACTGAATCTCCATTGCACAACACTTCTGCCCCAAGAAACATCTAAATAAGCTGTTGTTTACAGATATAACGAAACTTCTTTCCACAGTGTCCATCCAAAATCCTTCCTCTTGGGTTATACATCATGCAGTACTTTGGATTTACAGATTTAGGGAAAGGAAATCTGCAATGAAGAAGAAAATTTTAATATACAAGAACAAGAAATGAAAACATTCAAAGATGCGGTTCTTACTAAATGATAGAATTAGGGAACATTTAAAAACATTTGAATGAGATATTACATCTTGAGTCATTATCTTCTTCATTCAAGTCATTTTTCACAATTTCAGAGTACAATGTTACCAAAACACAGTATGCTCAATAATCAATAGCATTGAGGTTGGAGATTTTTTGGTTTTGTTGTTGTTTTTAATGATTTTGATATGTGTTATGTTGTTTAAAATTCTTTGCTTCTATGTTGTTTAAAAATGTATTAACTAAGTCTAGTCCAGGAAGAAATCAGATTATAAAATTTCTCAATGTATGATGCTGTTAAATCTCATATTTAAGAATGAAAATGAGATTTGAAGCTTACAAATATACTGGAAATAAACTCAGAATATTTGAAACATCGGCCAATGCTGAGAATATCGGTCTCCAACAGAATAAGAAAAATAATGGACATACTGTTTTCTCTGGACTGCTTTCATACATGTGAGAATCTGTACATATGCATACATATCCAAGCGCTTGTACCAAGGCAGGAAACAAAATCATATGTCGAAAGCTCTTGAGCAAACACTTGGATGTTGTGCATGTGGTTAAAAATTTTATTATGTTGTATCTATTCTCTTTTTTATAGTTTCATGCCCAAAATAGGATATCTTAGTTATAATGGTCCTGGATATTAAATTCTCTGATCAGATCCAAGGATAAACTCAAAAAGAACAGAAAAAAGGGTTTTGGTACCACAAACTTACAGATCTTGGGAGAGAGTAGATTTGTTCTCCCACAACCAGGCATCATGTTCTTCACCGGAAGAAAGCCCAATCCAGTAAAAACTGGTACTGAACTTCATGAAATCCTGCATGGAAACAGAGACAACATATTAATCTATTTATAATCTACTCTAGGAATCAAGTACATTTAAAGGGGCCAGTGTCCAGCATCAGTTTTTCAACTATACACACTAAAATCATTTTTAACTTCTAATTTGGGAAAAAGAGTCAGTCACATGCCTACTATTTCTCATTCACCAAACCCATTCATTTATGGAGGCAAAAAAAAAAAAAAAAAAACCCACAAAAATCTCACTTCTTGAAGGAATGAAAGATGTCATAAAGGGTGTGAGAGTTTTCATGGAACACTTCCTTCAAATGGGATCAATAACCAAATCTGATCCCAAATCGACTGCATCTGGAGGGATAAATCTTTACCGCAGTTTCTCCAGGAAGCTAAGAACTTTTTATTAAGAGTTGGGTTATTATTTTATAATATTTTACCTATTCATTTCACATTATACCCAAATGATAGCAAATGTTGTATAATTACAAAATCAGTTATAAATTCACTTAAAGAACTAAAAGTTAAAAGTTGTTGGAATAAAAATAATGACCTATTATTTCTTCTTTGAATACTCTCTAAACAGTTTCTTATACTTTATCTGTCAGCACTCCTATAATGTAAACCTGAGAGAAAGTTTAGCTCGATTTTATGATGGTTTCAAAGTATAGGAAATTAGTTCAAATATAATCATCCATATGCTATCTGATTAAAGACTTGAATCAAAGTATAGATAATATATTTTTCTGGGTCAAATAAAATGTAGAAAATAAGAATTAAATACTTACCAGTTCATTTCTGGTTTGTATCTGAAGTAGACTGGAATTATGAGAAACACAAAAATCCCTACTGTCTTTCCATGTTTTTAATTCATTAGAAACGAAATAACAGTTGCATTGGTAGCCAATCCACTTTTCTTGGCAAGAATAGCAGCCAGATCCTAAGAGAAAAAATAAAACATGACTTGATGACATTGGAGATCCAGTTTCTTTTCAGTGCTACTTTCTCATTCAAAAAGTACTTGTTATTTATTAACTGTGTCTACAAATCTTCTTTGAGAATTTACTGCATACACTACACATCAGCAGATATTTATCTGAACAACCCAGACCTGACTCTTTTTCTTCATGGAGATTATATTCTAGAGATAGAGAATGGCATGCGTTTTAGTCTTTATGAACTATTTTTATTTTTTTTATGAACTATTTTTAATGCTAATCTGGGTAAGTATACACAAGAAATTCACTGTGTTCAAATACAGTATAGCAGATTGTAGGATGTGAGGTGATTAGAAGAACCCTTTTTAAGGCAGTAGTCCAAAGCTGATTTCTTCTATGTAATTAAAAGTTAACTAGATGAAAGAAGTATTAAAAGGAAGAATGAATTATAGCGTATTTTCTGAGAGAAAAATTCGGCATATTTTATTTTCAAAATGATGATAAATAAAATGATTAGCTAGAAGTCTGACCACCCAATATATTAGTGATCATGTCTTCAGTACTAACCAGCCTCAGTGATAAAAGTTCTATGACACGGCAGGCATTCAGATCTTTGTCAAATAAATAATTTTGAGGGTGTAGAGTAGAACGGTGGTTAACAAGGGCTGAGATGTGGGGAAAGTAGGGAGATGTTGGTCAAAAGGTACATGGGAATTTCCTGGTGGCCCAGTGGTTAAAACTCAATGCCCTCACTGCTGAGTACCTGGGTCCAATTTGTGTTAGAGTAACGAAAATCCAAAAAGCTGTGAGACAAGGCCAAAACAATTTTCTTTTTTTTTAAATATAAGCTTTCAGTTAGAAGATGAATTCATTCTGGGAATCTACTGTGCACCATTATAACTAGAGCTAACAGTATTGTAGTATAAATACTTGTGAGTTGCTATAGGAGTAGTTCTTAAACTACTGTTTGTCTTTACCACAAACAGAAACAAAATGATGGAGGTATTAGTTAGTGCTACAGTGGTAATAATATTATAATAATAAGTATATCAAATCAACACACTGCAAACATTAAACTTACACAATATAATTTGTCAATTGTATCTTAATAAAGCCGGGAAAATGCTCAGGAAAAAAAAAAGATATGAATGAAGCGCTATATGAACAAAGAAGATAGTAAAACAACTTGGAGAGTGTTCGAGGAAAAAAAAAAAAAAAAACAACAGCTAGATGTTTGAGCTGACTTTCACAGGTTAAGTGTTAAGTAGGGTTTAGAACTGCAAAAATCTCCATGCTGCTTTCTGAGTTATAGAAGAAGCAGAGGTAAATGTAAAAAGATATAAATGTATGGGTTATAAACAAACACAATCAGGTAATTAGGATTGGCTATAATATTTACTTTAATGTAAATATAATGTATATGTATATAATATAAATATAAAAATATAATGTATTTTTTATTTGCTACTTAAACATGAATACTTACATTGGAAAATTTTTTTTCAGGGTAATATTTTCCTTATCATTTAAATATATAAATAATATGTATTTGACAAAATCTAATCAATTCTTACGTGAACAATGAAAGAAGACTATCCTACAACTAGCAGGAAAGTTTTTATGATTATAATATTCCATCAAGCTTCTGTGTGAGAAAAACATGAAACTGCTTATTTTATTCTTTATCAACAAGAAAGATTTCCAAAGTAGGAACCCTACCTTCCTGAAGATCTGTGGAGGGTCCAGGCTGAACACTTTGTTTAGTAAGTGCTGTAAGAAATGATTAGAAATTTACTTTATCAGACACTGTTTTATGAAATAACAAAATACTCCATATTAGAAAAATCAAAATTTTATCATAAGATAGTTTCATCACAATCTTAATCTTTTTATATAGACTTGACTAGAAAAACTTACAATTGTTTAACAGAACTCCCAAAGCAGCCATCAACAAAAGGCATATTACTCCTAAGACCCCAGAGATCAACCTCCATGCAGTGGTCTGAAAAACTATAAAGAAAGATAGGATAATGATTTAAAGATCAAATACAGGAGTTCTTAAAGGCAGAAACCAGTGAGAGAATCCAAAAAGTTCTTTGGTTTGATAACCCAATCATTTTGCCAGTAAAATGTTTGAAAATGAAGACAGTGCATTGAGAACTCTACCCAATACCAACATTTCAACATGATGTACTTTGTTCTTCATTGAGATTATCAGTACCTTCTCTTCTTTATCAGTTCTGTCTCAGTACAATGTATTTACCATTTTTTTTAATTTGAAAAGAAGCTGAAAGATCTGTAGTAAAAAGAGATAAACAGGCAGTAAGTTCCATTTTATGGACTCAACTCTTTGTGACCCCATGGACTGTGCCTCACTAGTTTCCTCAGTCCATGGAATTACCCAGGGAAGAATACTGGAGGGGGTGCCATTCCCTTCTCCAGGGGATCTTCCCAACCCAGGGACTGAACATGGGTCTCCTTCATTGTAGGCAGACTCTTTACTGTCTGAGCCACAGGAAAACCCTGATATATTGATAACAAACTTATTTTGGTAACAACAACATAAGCATCCCAAGGTGGAGCACAGGACTCCCATTAGGTAGGTTAGAAAACCTAGGATAATTTTCCTGGTAAATTTATATCTCAATCAGAATTTAGAGCTATCCTGGCCAAAATCCACTCTTTAAATCTGTTGAGAAAACTTCACAAAATCATCTCTAAGTGACAGAATGAAGAATCAGAAAAATGAAATTAAAAAGTGCTGATATATGAGAAACCTAAAACTGTATACATTTTTTCTTAACATATTGCCCAAAATTAGCCATACCCAGGAGATATGTTTTTGGTTATTTTTATTTTTTCACTTTATAACTTGGGCTGCACATACCTGCCATGTGAGATGTTGTCTAATGTCGACGTAGATAAGGCACTGTGGATGCTTGTTCAAGGATAGCGAGGTTAGTCCATGGAGCTAAGCTGAAGGCTACCAAAAACCCAAAAGTTGTGAAGAAATTTTAAAAAAGGAAAACTGTGAATCAAAATGTGCTTGTATCTTCTGCTGATGAGACAAGGATGTGCAGTATGAACAAGAAACAGTAAAATCACTATCTTCTAAAATGCTTCTGGAACCGCAATACAGGAAATTCTCACTGAACCTCATAATGCAGACCATTTGACTATTACAAAATAAGGTGAGAGGAAAGTTTTTTTTTTTTTTAATGTTCAAACATCAAAGTCATCTAAAAAGTTACTTGGAAAATGGAATATATGGGCAAACCAAAGGAAAATGTACTTAGTACAAAAAATATTTTGCACAGAAGTTTCCGTTTTTAATAGTGAAAAATGTTTATTATTTACCTCATGTCAAACATGAAGCACATGGCATATATTAGCTTATTTTTCCCTGAATGTGGCTTCACAATAAATATAAATAAATATGCTTATTTTACCAATGAGAAAAGTAAGGTATAGTAAAGCTAGGTCACATGTTTGAAACCCTGGTAGTCTATCTCTAGAGCACACATGAGATACATTTCAAATTAAGCCTCTCTCTCTCTCTGTGTTCTATATGTTTTGTTAATTTTCATTTATTTTCTTTAGTACAGAGTGGTTGGAACTTTCCAGCTTTCATGCAGTGCTTCTCGTTCTTGCCTTATTAACCCAAGTACGGAAGGCAAAATAAAAGTAGTAGAATCAGAGGGACTTCTCCCTTCTTCTCCTTCTTCTTCCCTTGCTCTTTCTCTCTCCCTCATTTAGTTCTCTAACTCGGTGATAAAAATCCATCAAAGATTGGATTGTAACAATGTAAATGTCAAGTCACAAATAAGATATCTGAATGTACTCATGAATATACACACAAAAGATATAGATAGATAGACAGATAGGTGGATAGAGTAGAAGGTAGGTACCGATAGGTAGACATATGTACATGTGTATACATGTATGTGTATGTTTTACATACGTATGTGGGCTCAGTTGCTCATTCGTATCTAACCCTTTGCGATTCCATGGACTGTAACTCGCCAGACTCCTCTGCCCTGAAATTCTCTAGGCAAGAATCCTGGAGTGGGTTGCCACTTTCTCCTCCAGGGGATCTTCCTGACCCAGGGACTGAACTCATGTCTCCAGCATCTGCTACACTGTAGAAGGATTCTTTACTGCTGAGCCACCAGAGAAGTCAGGTGATTAAAGAGGACTTTATATGCACATATGTGTAGATTTTATATACATATAAAATCCTCTAATTCTCTCTGTGCTGTCAGCACTGGTTGATTGATCCCCTTTTGCACAAGGGCAGTTGAACTGTTTTTGTACCAGTTTCCCTACCGTACATCTCCACTTGAAGCAAATGTCGTCACTTCTCCCCTCCCACATCCCTCGGAATATTTGTAAACTACGGCAAATCAGCAAGTGCAAATTTTCCCTCCTAGAACTGCTGAAAGTTCTGCTGCTCTCACCTGACAGTCCAGAAGTGCTGAGGAATTCTCACCGGGATGGCCCTAACCAACGAGTCTCAGTATTTGCTCTAATCCAGCAACCGTGACCTGAATATGAGGCAGTTTTGAGCATTATCTTTTTCCCCTTTCACCAGGTTCACTCAATAGCGTTAGCCTCCAGTCTCCTTCTTTAGTATCTGGATTAAGAGAATGACTTTTATTGTGTTCTACATTCTCTTTCCTGTATTAACACTCCCTCCTTTATCCACACACATTCCAAATATGCTTTTCACTCAAACTTTATCAGGAGGGGTCTGATGCAGAGAGAACCCAGACTGAAGCTCCACTGAGATGTCAGCTTCACTTACGTGTTTGTTTCTCCTTCCAGAAAATGCAGGGCTCTCAGCAGAATCTCCTCTCCCCAAGTATTCACCGTAGGAACGACTTTTCTCCTCTGTAGTTTACTCATGCCCTTGACCAATGCCCATGTTGACTCCAGTAACTAAAAGACCATTCAAACCTGAACCGAGAGTTGGAGAAAATTAATGAATGTCCACTTAATTATGAAGTCTCTTCCTTGCCTATCAATCTTCCAGAATATAGTAATGGTATATACTTAAAGGGTCCCAAATAAGAAATTTGTTTTGATCTCACCACTTGGAAAATGGGTGCATTCTCTGAGTGGAAAGAAAATTGCTAGCATCAACTTGCAAATTATTTTCTTTTTAAGGGAGAGGAAGAATTCCCTGGGAAAAGAAAAGAAGATTCTGAACTAATAAAATCTTTTCACTGGCACATTGTATGGTGAAATGGTGAAGTCAAATCACATACTCACCAACTGTGTTATCAGTGCTTGAAATATACATTTAGAGCAAAATAAGAATAGTGATCCAGGTTTCTAAAGATATATATGTAACAATATTATAAAAGTGAGTTTTACAGTGTATGACATGATACTTTGGGAAAGTTTTTACTGGATTGATCAGGGAAGAAAAGGAGAAGTAAAGGACTCCTTTACTGAAGAAGGATAAACATAAAAACGCCAAAGAAATGGGAAAAGTGCTGAATTAAAGTGACCAGAAGATAAATTATTTTGAGAAAAATTGAGAGGCAATCATTGTGTGAACCGTGTCTTCAAAACAGGAGGCTCAAATTAAGATTAACAAAATGCAATATGATTGGGACATTTAAAAAATAATTTTTCTTAACCTTTATTAAGTAGAGACACAAATTTTTATCAACAACAGTATAAGTGGTTTCAAATGTATTTCTATAATCCTTATTACAAGAAGATAAAATAGAGATGAATACATTTCACTGTCTTCTAGAGGCAGAGAAATGTCCATGATTTATTAAAATATAAGAGGTTCCATTTTTAATCAGATGAGATTTGAATTCTTGCTATGAAAACAGTTAAATAAGCTGTTTCTTACAAATACAATAGTTTCATTTTTAAAAAATTTCCCGCTATGGAAAACAGTGTGGAGATTTCTTAAAAAACTGGAAATAGAACTGCCATATGACCCAGCAATCCCACTTCTGGGCATACACACTGAGGAAACCAGATCTGAAAGAGACACGTGCACCCCAATGTTCATCGCAGCACTGTTTATAATAGCCAGGACATGGAAGCAACCTAGATGCCCATCAGCAGATGAATGGATAAGGAAGCTGTGGTACATATACACCATGGAATATTACTCAGCCATTAAAAAGAATTCATTTGAACCAGTCCTAATGAGATGGATGAAGCTGGAGCCCATTATACAGAGTGAAGTAAGCCAGAAAGATAAAGAACATTACAGCATACTAACAATATATATGGAATTTAGAAAGTGGTAACGATAACCCTATATGCAAAACAGAAAAAGAGACACAGAAATACAGAACAGACTTTTGAACTCTGTGGGAGAATGTGAGGGTGGGATGTTTCAAAAGAACAGCATGTATACTATCTATGGTGAAACAGATCACCAAGCCCAGGTGGGATGCATGAGACAAGTGCTCCGGCCTGGTGCACTGGGAAGACCCAGAGGAATCGGGTGGAGAGGGAGGTGGGAGGGGGGATCGGGATTGGGAATACATGTAAATCCATGGCTGATTCATATCAATGTATGACAAAACCCACTGGAAAAAAAAATTAAAAAAAAATAAAAAAAAATGTACTAACTTAGAATATATAAAAAAAAAAAAAAAAAATTTCCTTTTCCCTACACTCTAGAGGATGATTAAAAAGAGATGGTATGTGTGTGTTTGTATGTATGCACATACTAGCATATAAACAATGGATATGAATCTAAAATATGTATGGGCACAGCAACATTCTTTAAGCTTTCTGGGTAAACTAGGTAGAGTGGATTACTATCCAGCTTTTCTTCTTTTCTTGTCTCAAATTTCACACCTTGAGACGTTGCCTTCAGTGCAGTTCTATGAAATATGAATTATCTTGGTCAGATCTTAAGGCAGACTTAACAACAGAAGCAGAATAGCACCAGAACTACCAGACACTTAACAAACCGTAGGAAAGAGAAGAGCCACCTTCCCACAAGCAGGTGTTAGTTGAGCCTCTGAGCCAGGAAAAAGGTGGTATGGAGTTCAGAAAAGCTGCAGTTGGAAACAGTCAAACACATAATATGGCTCCCAGCCCCTGTGCCTCCAGTGACCAAAAAAAAATTGTATATTTACTTTTGCAATTCTTGGTGCCTAGCATTTTAATAAAGTGATGTCACAATCGGTCATTCAACCTCATGGTCTAAAGTTACTTTTTCTTATAATAAGAGAATAATCCCATGACTCCACTCTCTCCTGACCAGAGGCATAGGAGAATAAGGTAATGATGCAGTGGGGATTGGAGGAAGATAAAAAGAGGTCGGAGGGGCAAGACTGAGTACAACTTGTGGGAAAGAGTGTGCTGTGAGTAGAGAGGATGCAATGGTCGTGATACTCATTTGCCACTTGAGTCAGCACTTTTCATCAATTTCTTGAATCCTTATTGAAAATTGGGAAACTCCTGAAGATGACACATTCTCTGTATGGGAGGGTATTGTGCATTTCCCCCCCCCCAAGCCATATTCTAACTATTCATATTATTATTATCTGGAGATAATTTGCCTTTGAAAGAGATAGGATCCATCCTATTTTACACCCTTATTTCTTGTAACATCCAATAAGCCTCATAAGCCCTCAACAAAAACAACAATAATAAAACAGAATGGAACTCTCCTAATGGTCAATTAGAAAAATATTTCAAACCTTGATTTTGCTAGATTCCAAGATTCATCCTGGGCTAGAAATGTAAAAAATACTTCTCCCAACTTTTATACAGAAAGCTAATAAAAGTAGAAAAAAACAGAATAATAATTAGTTTGCCCTTGGAGCAGGACCAGAGTAATGACAAATAGGGAGAAGAATTACTGACTTTCCTAATAAGATCTTCTGAACTATGGAATTTAAAACACGTCCATGCTTTGCTTCTGCAAAATAATACACAAAAACAAAAGATTTAAGTCTCCAAGAAATGATTCATAACTTTAGGTTTCAAATGTTTTGAAAGATGGCACTTAATATATATCTACATGGGTGCTTAGCTGCTCAGTCATGTCTGACTCTTTGTGACCCCCATGGACTATAGCCAGCCAGGCTCCTCCTTCCATGGGGATTCTCCAGGCAAGCTTACTGGAGTGCGTTGTCATGCCCTCCTCCAGGGGATCTTCCCAACCTGGGGATTGAACCAAGGTCTCCTTCATTGCAGGCAGAATCTTTACCGTATGAGCCACCTGGGAAGCCTGCATCTATCATAGTATGACAAGTTTATTTCTTCTAATTCTCACTTTATTCAAGAGTAAAACTGGCTGTGGTGTGATAGTCACATTGTCTAACAAGAAATAAATGAAAAGGTTTCTTTACATTGGCATTCTGTGTGGTGAAATGGTAAAATTAAATCATATACTCTCAATTGTATTATTAATGCTTGAAATATACAGTTAGATACAACCTAAGAATATCAATAGAATGGGAAAAACTAGAGATTTCTTCAAGAAAATGAGAGATACCAAGGGAATATTTCATGCGAAGATGGGCCATATGCAAGACAGAAAAAGAGACATAGATGTATAGAACAGACTTTTGGACTCCATGGGAGAAGGTGAGTGTGAGATGATCTGAGAGAACAGCATCGAAACATGTATATTATCAAGTGTGAAACAGATCGCCAGTCCATGTTGGATGCATGAGACAAGTGCTCGGGGCTGGTGCACTGGGATGACCCAGAGGGATGGGATGGGGAGGGAGGTGGGAGGTGGGGTCAGGATGGGGAACACATGTAAATCCATGGCTGATTCATATCAATGTATGGCAAAAACCACTACAATATTGTAAAGTAATTACCCTCCAACTAGTAAATGAAAAAAAAAAAAAAAAAGATGGGCTTAATAAAGGACAGAAATGGTATGGACCTAACAGAAGCAGAAAATATTAAGAAGAGGTGGTGGGAATACACAGAAGAACTGTACAAAAAAGATCTTCATGACCCGGATAATCAGTGTGGTGTGATCACTCACCTAGAGCCAGACATCCTGGAATGTGAAGTCAAGTGGGCCTTGGGAAGCATCATTACAAACAAAGCTAGTGGAGGTGATGGAATTCCAGTTGAGCTATTTCAAATCCTAAAAGATGATGCTGTGAATGTTCTGCACCCAATATGTCAGCAAATTTGAGAAACTCAGCAGTGGCCACAGGACTGGAAAAGGTCAGTTTTCATTCCAATCCCAAAGAAAGGCAATGCCAAAGAATGCTCAATCTACCACACAGTTGCACTCATCTCACACACTAGTAAAGTAATGCCCAAAGTTCTCTAAGACAGGCTTCAGCAATACATGAACTGTGAACTTCCAGATGTTCAAGCTGGTTTTAGAAAAGGCAGAGGAGCTAGAGATCAAATTGCTAACATCCATTGGATCATCAAAAAAGCAAGAGAGTTCCAGAAAAACATCTATTTCTGCTTTATTGACTATGCCAAAGCCTTTGACCATGTGGATCACAATAAACTGTGGAAAATTCTGAAAGAGATGGCAATACCAGACCACCTGACTTGCCTCTTGAGACACCTGTATGCAGGTCAGGAAGCAACAGTTGGAACTGGACATGGAACAACAGACTGGTTCCAAATAGGGAAAGGAGTACATCAAGGTTGTATATTGTCACCCTACTTATTTAACTTATATGCAGAGTATATCATGAGAAATGCTGGGCTGGAGGAAGCACAAGCTGGAATCAAGATTGCTGGGAGAAATATCAATAACCTCAGATATGCAGATGACACCACCCTTATGGCAGAACGTGAAGAAGAACTAAACAGCCTCTTGATGAAAGTGAAAGAGAGTGAAAAAGTTGGCTTAAAGCTCAACATTCAGAAAACTAAGATCATGGCATCTGGCCCCATCACTTAATGGCAAACAGATGGGCAAACAATGGAAACAGTGGCTGACTTTATTTTGGGGGGCTCCAAAATCACTGCAGATGGTGACTGCAACCATGAAAGTAAAGGATGCTTACTCCTTGGAATGAAAGTTATGACCAACCTAGACAGCATATTCAAAAGCAGAGACATTACTTTATCAACAAAGGTCCTTCTAGTCAAAGCTATGGTTTTTCCAGTAGTCATGTATGGATGTGAGAGGTAGACTATAAAGAAAGCTGAGTGCCGAAGAATCGATGCTTTTGAACTGTGGTGTTGGAGAAGACTCTTGAGAGTCCCTTGGACTGCAAGGAGATCCAACCAGTCCATCCTAAAGGAGATCAGTCCTGGGTGTTCATTGGAAGGACTGATTTTGAAGCTAAAACTCCAATACTTTGGCCACCTGATGTGAAGAACTGATTCATTTGAAAAGACCCTGATGCTGGGAAAGATTGAGGGCAGGAGGAGAAGGAGATGACAGAGGATGAGATGGTTGGAAGCCATCACCGACTCAATGGACATGAGTTTGGGTGGACTCTGGGAGTTGATGATGGACAGGGAGGCCTGGTTTGCTGCAGTTCATGAGGTCGCAAGGAGTCAGACACTGACTAAACTAAACTGAACTGAAGAATATCAATGCAGGTTTCCAAAGATATATGTGTAACATCATAAAAGTGAGTTTTACAGTATATGATATTTGATGCTTAGGGAAAGAGTTTATGGAATGATCAGGGAAAAAAAGAGATGTGAATGACTCCTTTATTGAGAAGGATGAACAAAACACCCAAGAAAAACAAAAAGTGCTGGATTTTAAGAGACCAGAACATAAATTATTTTTATTTCGAGAAAAATTGGGAGGCAATTACATGAACCAAGGCTTCAAAGCAGGAGACTCAAATTAAGTTTAACAAAACCCAATAAAATTAGGAAATTTCAAAATAATTTTCTTAGTCTTTATATTTTGAGTAGAAACACATACATTTTAACAACAACAATATAAGTGGTTTCAAATGTTTTTGTGTAGTATTTATTGAAGCTTCCCTGGTGGCTCAGAGGGTAAAGAATCTGCCTGCAATGCAAGTGACCCAGGTTTGATCCCTGGGTCAGGAAGATCCCCTGAGAAAGAAATGGCTACCACCCCAGTATTCTTGCCTAGGAAACCCCATGGACAGAGAGCAGCCTGGTTGGGGGGCTACAGTCGTGGGGTCACAAAGAGCTTGACACAATTGAATGAATATTTATTAAAGATATAAAATAAACATGGATACATTTAGTCTTCTAGAGATAGAGAAATGAGCAAGATTTATTAAAATAAAAGAGGCTCCATATTTAGTCAGATGAGATTTGAATTTTTTCTAAGAAAGCAGTTAAATAAGATGTTTGTTACAAATACAATAGTTTTGATTTTTTTAAATTTCCTTTTCCCTACATTCTGGAAGTGATAAAAAAGATGGTGTGTGTCGGTGTAACTTTGTTTATAATGTTCATTTTATATTCAATTAAAACTATGTTATTATTATGAAAATCACATAAGCAGCAAAGGCAAAACATTTCAAGTATATATAAAGTGCAATGCATGTTTGCTTAGTCCATGTTAAGCATTTGAAAGATGCTTTAGTCTATCTTGTAATTTTCATAATATAACAAGTGCATTTTTCCTAAGTCAACCTTCATATGAAAATGTGAAGAGTTCAACTTGTAGTACTATTATATTTTGAGAAATAAAACATAAGAGGTTCCTTCTTCATCTTGACTCAGTATTTTTAAAATCAACTTTAGGTTCTTAATTATTACCATTTAATTAATGTATAAAATCACAAAGCAAATAGAGATGTCAAAACAAATTTCTTAAGATGTATAAAAGTGAAAGTGTTAGTTGTTCAGTCCTGTCTGACTCTTTGTGACCCCCCCATGGCTGTAGTCTGTCAGGCTCCTCTGTCCATGGAATTCTCCAGGCAAGAGTACTAGAGCGTGTAACCATTCCCTTTTCCAAGGGATCTTCCCAACCCAGGGTTTGAAACTGGGTTAGTTATATGCAGCAGTTGTAAAAAGGGGGAGACTTGGGTTTTGATATCTCTGAGGTTAGGAAAATCCCATTCAGGTCCTAGGCATCAGAACTCACTATGTTCTCAATCCTTCTTTGACCTATTCGAAAACCCCTCAATAAAATGAACTGCTCCCTGTACCCCTCAAAAGTGTAATTATTCAGTATTTATTACATAAATTTTAGGAAAAGATTTTTGGGATTGATGAGAGATTAAAATCTTCAAAGCACATGTAAGGATGATTTTTTTTTTTTTTTTACAGATAGATAAGCATAAGGCAAGAAAGATCTATGGAGCAAAATGAGACTCTATATTTATGTGATCAGGGCTTAGGTTACCTTTCCTTTACCAAAATATGAAAGTCATCTGTGAGACTACATACTTGGGCAGAGACTTCCAAGTCTTATGCGGAACTTTGTAACATCAAGAGAAGACACACAAATGTGAAACCCTCTGAACCCTGGGATGCACAGGAAGAAACTACTATAATGCAACTGCAGATCTAAATTAGAAGATGTAAATGCATGGATATCCAGGAAGAATTTAAAAAGAGCATTAAAGCTATTTTTGCTTCCAGAAAAAAGAGATCAGGATGGGAATTTTCAACCTAGTAGGCCATACAAAAGATTGATACAATTTTGATATATATTATTTGGTAGAAATTAGGTTTTATTTAAATTTCAGCAGAGAGAATTTCTAAGAATAGATGTATAAGTTATGAAATTCACAGTTGACCATATACATTAAGTATTCATGAAATTATTTATCTTGACTCTATAATTTCAGTGTAGGTACACAAGTTTCATCAATTTTAAAACACATTGCAAAATTTAAAAATTGTAACTAAAAAAAATTGTAATTATAACAATGATAAATGTTAATTAGACTTATTGTCTAGTTATTGCTATGTTGTATACCTAAAACCAATATAATTTATATATCAATCATGTATTGATAAAAAAATTTAAGCATATGTTTTCAAATATATGAAAATTATTTGATTGATAAGACACAATTTGAAACACTTTACAGATCCCAGAAATAGATAGTAATAATATGCTGCCATTCTAAGTAAATCTTCATTGCATAATACTTCTGCCCCAAGAAACACCTAAATAAACTGTTGCTTACAGATGTAACTATTAGTACTTTCACAGTCTTCATCCAGAGCACTTCCGCTTGGGCTATATATTATGCAGTTCTTTGGATTTACAGTGCGAAATAAATGAACTCTGTAATGAAGAAGAAATTATTAGTATATGGGAAAAGGAATGATCAAATCCAAGTATAAACTCAAAAAGAACAGAAAAAGTTTTGATACCAGAAACTTACAGATCTTGGGAGAGAGTAGAATTGTCCTCCCACAACCAGGCATGATGTTCTTCACTGTAAGAAAGTCCAATCCAGTAATAACTGGTACTGAAATTCATAAAATCCTGCTTGGAAAGAGAGACCAACACATTAACCTATTTCAAACCTGCTCTAGGAAACATGTACTTTTAAAAAAGTCAGTGTCCAGTATCAGATTCAGTTTTTCAATTCTATTAGGTTGGTATAAAAAAGTAATTGTGCTTTCAGACCATAAATGTTAAATCATTATAACTAAGCTCAAACACATCTTTGTTAATCAAAATAGGAACCATGACAATCAACACATTTTTGCCATCGATAAATATGTTTGTTTATTCCTGTAGCATAAAAATCCATACTTTGGGATTTGACGAACTCTTGGAAAGCACTTTCTGCCTCCTGTTGGTTGTGGAAGCATTTTCCCTGCAAAACTCATGGAGATGCTTGAAGAAGTGGTAGTCAATTGGCAAGAAATCAGGTGACTATGGCAGATGGGGTAAAACTTTGTAGCCCAATTTGTTCAACTTTTGAAGTGTTTGTTTTTCAACCTGCAGTCAGGCATTTTCATGGAGAAGAATTGGGTCCTATCTGTTGGCCTATGCCAGTTGCAGGCATTGCAGTTTTTGGTGCATCTTATCGATTTGCTGAGCAGACTTCTCAGATGTAATGGTTTCACTAAGATGTAATGGATTCGGAAAGCTATAGTGGAACAGACGGGCAGCAAACCACCAAACAGTGACCATGACCTTTTTTGGTCCAAGTTTGGCTTTGAGAAATGCTTTGGAGCTTCTTCTTGGTCCAACCACTGAGCTGGCCAATGCCAGTTGTATAAAATCCACTTTTCATCACATATCACAATCCACTTGAGAAATGGTTTGCTGTTGAATAGAATAAGAGAAGACGGCACTTCAAAATAATGATTTGTTTATTTGCTATCAGTTCATGAGGCACCCACTTTTAGAGCTTTTACACATTTCTAATTTGCTTCAAATGCCAAATGATCACAGAATGGTTAATGCTGAGTTCTTGGGCAACTTCTTGTGTAGTTGTAAGAGGATCAGCTTTGATGATCCTCTCATATGGTCATTGTCAACTTCCGATGGTCGGCCACTGCACTCCTCATCTTCAAGGCGCTTGTCTCCTTTGCAAAACTTCTTGAACCACTGCCACACTGTACTTTTGTTAGCAGTTCCTGGGCCAAATGCATTGTTGATGTTGCAAGTTGTCTCCACTGCTTTATAACCCATTTTGAACTTGAATTTAAAAATTGCTTAAATTTGCTCTTTGTCTAACAGTTTCTATAGCCTAAAATAAATATAAAATAAACAGCAAGTGATGTCACTAGCAAAAATAAATAAATAAATAAAGTGAGAAATGCATGTTAAATGGTATATAACATAATCACATTTATTTAAGAATGTTTTCCAATATCCAACAGCAATTTTCAACAAGGCAAAACCACAATTACTTTTGCACCAAACTAATACAAACTAAAATCAATTTTAACTTCTAATTTAGGAGGTGTAGTCAGTCACTTGCTTCTTGTTTCTCATTCATCAAATCCATTTCTGTGGAAAAAATACCACAAAGTCTCTTGAAGGAATACCACTTCTTGAAGGAATGAAAAATGTCATAAAGGGTGTTAGAGTTTTCATGGAGCACTTCCTTCATAGGGGACCATCAGTCAAGTCTGATCCCAAATCAACAGCATATTGAGGGATAAGTCTTAGCACAGGTTCTACAGGGAGCTAGAGAACCTTTACCAAAGAGCTAATTGTTTTATAATATTCTACATATACATTTCACATTACACCCAAGAGTGATAACAAAAGCCATATAATTACAAAATAAATTAGAAATTCAATTAAAGAGCTAAAAATGTTATTTTTAGCTAAAATAGGTTATTTTTATTTCTACTTTGAATTCTTTCTAAAACTTTATCTGTATTTTATCTGTCAACACTCCTATAATGTAAATCTTTGAGAAATTTTGGGTTGATTTTGTGACGGTTTCAAAGTATAGGATATTAGTTCAAATATAATCATCCACTTGTTATCTGATTAAAGACGAATCAAAGTATTCAGCTTACATAGATAATATATTTTCTTAAGTCAAAGAAAATGTAGAAAATCGGAATTAAATACTTGCCAGTTCATTTCTGGTTTGTATCTGAAGTAGACTGGAATTATGAGAAACACAAAAATCCCTACTGTCTTTCCATGTTTTTAATTCATTAGAAATGAAATAACAGTTGCTTTGGTAGCCAATCCACTTTTCTTGGCAAGAATAGCAGCCAGATTCTAAGAGAAAAAATAAAACACGACTAGATGACGTTGGAGGTTCAATTTTTTGTTCAGTGCTATTTATTTTTCAAAAATCATTTGTTATTCATGTACATTACCATATGTGAAATCGATCGCCAGTCCAGGTTCGATGCATGAGAAAGGGCCCTCAGGGCTGGTGCGCTGGGACGACCCTGAGGGATGGGATGGGGAGGGAGGTGGGAGGGGTTTTCAGGATGGGGGACACATGTACACCTATGACTGATTCATGCAAATGTATGGCAGAAAAACACTACAATATTGTAAAGTAATTAGCCTCAAATTAAAATAAATAAATAAATTTTTTTAAAAAAAAGAAGGTTCCCACATGCCGCTCATGATGTAGCCAAAAAATATAAATAAATAAAAATTTAAAAATAAATAAATCAGCAACCAAAAAAAATCATTTGTTATTTATGAATCTTTTCTACAAATATCCTTTGAGAATTTACTGCATCCACCACAGTTCAGGGAATATTAATTTGAACAACTCAGACATGACCCTTTTTCCTCATGGAGATTATATTCTAGAGATAGGGGTAGAATTATATAAATTTCAATCATTTATGAACTATATTTAGTGATAATTTGGGTAAGTATACAAAGAAATTAAGTATCTTCAGATACAGTGTAGCAGATGGTAGGATGGGGGACAGTGGTAAGAACCTTTTTGAGAAAGCTACCCAAAGTTGATCGCTGCTGTGTAATTAAAAGTAGACTATGCTGGCATTCTGTTTTGTCCTTTTCTTTGTCCATTTGTCTTTTACATCTATGCTAAAATTGTGACTGCTCCTATGCCTCGGGGTGAGTATTGCTTTTGATCAAAGACAACATTTACATAAATCACAGCAAAATGAAAGCAAATTTTTGGTAAAAAAAAAAAAGAAAGAAAAAGTAAATTAGATGAAAGAGATATGTAAAGAAGGAAATCATTTTAGCACATTTCCTGAGTCACAAAAGAATTCTGAAGACTTCCCTGGTGGAATAGTCTTTAAGACTTTGGGCTTTCAGTGCAAAGTTTCTCATCGCTGGTTGGGAAACTATGATGCCATATGCCACGTGGTGCAGTCAGAAGATCAAAAAAAAAAAAAAAAAAAGAATTCTGGATACTTTATTTTCAAAATGAAAATAAAAGAATAATTAGCTTGAAATTGGACCATTCAGTTCACTAGTGATAAAGTCCTCAGCAACAGTCAAATCTTTGTCAAATGAATGGTGCTGAAATTTTAGAATAGAATGGTGATTACCAGGGGATGGGATGTGGGGTAAATGGGTCTGTTGAAAGGTTCATGGGAATTCCTTGGTAATCCAGTGGTTAAGATTCCAAACTTTCACTGCCCGGACTCTGGTTCAATCCTTGGTCAAGAAACTGTGATCCCACAAGCCACATTTTGTGGTCAATACCAAAAAAAAAAAAAATAGGTATACACTTCTCCAGTTAGAAAATGAATGAGTTCTGGGAATCTACTGTGCACCATTGTAACTAAGGTTAACAATACCATATTACTTACTTGTGAGTTGCCACAGGAGTAGTTCTTGAATGTTCTCACCATGAATAGAATGATAGTTGTGTGACATAATGGTGATGTTAGTGAGTGCTTTGGGATAATAATATTGCAATAATAAGTGTACCAAATCAGCACATTGTACACAAAACTTGTTACTAAGTTGTGTCTGACTGTTTTGCGACCTCATGGACTGTAGCCCGCCAGGTTCCTCTGACCACTGGATTTCCCAAGCAAGAATACTGGAATGGGTTGCCATTTCCTTCTCCAGGACATCTTCCCCACCCAGGGATCGAACCCATGTCTCCAGTGTTGTAGGGGGGATTCTTTACCGCTGAGCCATCGCGGAAGCCCCACACATTAAATTTATGCAATGTCTTTTATCAATTGCATCTCAATAAAGTTGGAAAACTGCTCAGGGGAGAAAATGATACAAGTGAAGAGATATATGAACACAGAAGACAGCTTGGAGTGCATCTGAGTACAAAAATACATTTAAAAACTTGGACTTTTGTTGGGTGATAGGGTCAGAAACCAGAGTACAGTGGGTTGAAGAGCAAATAAAAGATCTTCTATTTCAAAAAAAAAAAAACTAGGACTTTGAGCTGACTTTCACTGGTTAAGTAAAGTTTAGAATTGCATTAATCTCCATATTACTTTTTAAATTATGGAAGAAGCAGAGGTAAAGGTAAAGAGATATAAAAGTAAAGGTTATCAACAAACACAAGCAGGTAATTAGAATTAGCTAGACTATTTACTGCAACTTATTTTTTGCCATTTTTTCTTTGCAATTTATTTTTGCTAATTATAATATTTACTGTAATTTTTGTGTTTATTTTTGCATGATCACCACATTGGAAAATATATCATTTCAATATAATAATTTTCTTATTATTTAATTATATAAATAGTATATATTAATTATATAAATATATAAATAGTATACATTTCTTATTAATACATTTAATACATGTTTAATAATTCTTAAACGAACAATGAAATGGACTATCCTACAATTGCCACATCAGTTGGTATGACTGTAATATTCCATCAAACTTCTGTGTAAGAAAACCAATAAACTGTTTATTTCCTTCTCTACCAACACAAAAATTTTCCAAAGTGTGAAACCAACCTTCACTGAGCTCTGTGGAGGGTCCAAGCTGAACACTTTGTTTAGTAAGTGCTGTAAGAAAAGATAAGAAATTTACTTTGTCAGCTAAACATTTACAAAATAACAAAATATTGTTGCTGTTCAGTCACTAAGTCCATGTCTGACTCTTTGCAACCCCATGGACTACAGTACACCAGGCTCCTCTGTCCTCCACTCTCTCTGGGAGTTTGCTCAAATTCATGCCCATTGAGTCAGTGATGCTATCTAACCATCTCATCCTCTGCCACCCCTTCTCCTTTTGCCTTCAATCTTTTCCAGCATCAGGATCTTTTACATGTTAGCAAAATGAAACTTTTCTTGTAAGATAGCTTCATCACAATTTTGATTTTTTTTATAAAGCCTTGACTATAAAAACTTACAATTTTTCAACAAAACTCCCAAAGCTGCCATCAACAAAAGGCATATTACTCCTAAAACCCCAGAAATCAACCTCCAGGGAGTGGTCTGAAAACCTGTAAAGAAAGAAAGATAAGGTAATGATTTAAAGAAAAAAACATGGGAATTCTTAAAAGCAGAAACCAGTGAAAGGATCCAAAAAGTTCTTTTGCTTGATAAGCCAATCATTTTGCCAGAAAAATGCTGGAAAATGAAGATATCCCATTCAGAACTCCACTTGTTACCAACATTTTTATATAATGTACTTTATTCTTCAGTGAGATTATCCATATATTTTCCTCTTCATCCTCTCTATCTCAGTATTTACCTTTAATTTTTTAATTTGGCAAAGAAGCTTAGAGATCTGTAGTAAAAAGAGATCAACAGGCCCCAAGTTCTGTTTAATGGGCTGATATAACGAATTTATTTTCACAAAAACAACAGCAACAAAATCATAAGACAGAATGTATGACTCCCATTAGGTAGATCAGAAAACTTACTGTCCATTAACAAGGCTGTTTTTCTCAACGTTCAAAGCTATTAAGTATCCAAGTCAGAATTTGAATGAAAGCTTTTCTAGACCCAGAGCCTTTCATTTAACATATTCTATCATTATCACGAAACTGTTTCAATACTTGGGTGTGTTCAGTTCAGTTCAGTCTAGGTTGTGTCTGACTCTTTGAGACCCCATGGATTGCAGCATGCCAGGCATCCTTTGGGAGCATGACCTTCTGTTAATCTCAACATATTCACTGCTCTGAGAAATGTCAAGCTGCTGATAGCTTTGTAAAGGCTGTACCAGAAAGAGAAGACATGTGAGTACTCTGGACCTGGTGTGGTGAGAGGCTCCACGATCAACCTACAGATAATACCTTGAGAGCTTGGCTTTATTTCCACAGCACATTAACTTATGACATAAACATTCATTTTTACAGGAAACATTTTTCACATATACTACATTTTCTCATGCCAAAAATTGCTTGCTTACGGACCTTTTCCCTAGAATAATCTAGCATCAGGAGATTCTGCATTAACATGAATGCACCCCAAAGTGTGGTGTCATGAATAACAATGCAATATGTCAAAATGTTAATCTGGATGATTCCGGGGTGTCATAACACAAATGGTGAATGTAAAAAAGCACTTTCAAGCATTGAGTCATTAACATTTAACATTTTCTATTTATGTCCAAGCTAGAATTATATTGTTTGCATTTTTTCCTCATAAATTCAGATCCCAATCAGAATTTAGAGCTATCCTTGTCAGAATCGACTCTTTAAATCTGTTGACGAAGATTCACAAAGTCATTGCTAAGTTACAGAATGAAGAATCAGAAAAATGAAATTGAAGTAAAAAGTGCTGAAACATGGGGAGCCTAAAACTGCATCCTTCTTATTAAAGCATTCCCTGAAATCAGCCATGCTCATGAGATATCTTTCCCGGCTATTTTCATTTTTTTCATATTATGACTTGGGATGCACATACCTGCCATGTGAGATGTTGTCCAATGTCAGTGAAGGTAAGACACGATGGATGCTGGTTCAAAGAAATGAGATTAGATCTAGAAGCTAAGCTGGAGGCTAAGGAACCGGAAAGTTGTGAAGAAATCCTTTAAAATAAGAAAAACTGTGTATCAAAGTGTGTTCAGTTCTTCTGCCGATGAGACATGGATGTGTAGTATGAAAAGAGACAGTAAAATCATTGTCTTCTAAAATGCTTCAGGAACCACAATACAGGAAATTCTCACTGCACTTGCATAATGCAGACCCTTTGACTATCACAAAATACAGTGAGAGGAAAAAAATTTTTCTAATGTTTGAACATCAAAGTCATCTAAAAAAATTACTTGGAAAATGGAATATATGGGCAAACCAAAGGTAAATTTACTTCGTGTAAAAAAATTGACACTGAATTTTCCTTTTTTAATAAGGAGAAATATTTATTATTTTCTTTGTGTCAAATATAGATTAAGTCACAAGGAATATATTAGCTTATTTTTATCCCTGGATATGACTCAATAATAAAGATAAATAAATATGCTTGTTTTACCAATGAGAAAAGTAAGGTACAATAAAGCTAAAGTACTAAACCAAGTTTACTTACGTTTGAAACCCTGGTAGTCTTTCTCTAGAGCACGCATAACCTGTATTTCAAATCAAGCCTATCTCTCTGAGTCTATAAGTTGTGTTGATTTTCATTTATTATTTTTAGTACAGAGTGGTTGGAACTTTTCACCTCTCATTCTGTGCTTCTGATCTCTGCCACTTTAACCCAGGTATGGAGGGCAAAGATATAAAAGGTAGAATCAGAAGACTTCCCATGATTGTCCTAAAACACACACACACACACATCTATACCCTACAACTGCTTCAGCTGGTCTAAGCCTTCACACTTAGTGCTTCATTGTTACTAGCATTGAAAATTTCTTTTAATACTGGACTCTTTATTTTTACTAATATATTAATTATTATAATCATTTATTGTGTATTTAATTCAGATAAGAGACTGATAATTCAAATCACATATTTTTGTCCTCAGAAGCATAACCTTAATAGTAGGAATTTCAGATGGGGGCAGATAGGCAGATTAAGAACCAATAACAGAGACCTTGATCTACGGTTAAGTGTCCGGAAATATAATCGACCATTCATCCAAATACAAAATAAATTCTCAAGTTTTTTTGTTATTTATGTTGTTTATTTTTAAGCATTATAATATTACTATATTACATAAAATGAATCCCGGTCCCTGCAGCCCCATGACACAGAATTCATATATTTACTTTTGTTAATGCAACTTTGGGCACCTTGCATTTTGAACACATGATATCAGAGTCAGCATTCAACCTCATGCTCCAAAACAATTTTCTTTTACGGTAAGAGAATAATCAGATGACTCCTCTTTCTGGTTTTTTTTTTTTTTTGCCTATTCATTTATAGAGTATGAATTACCATCAAACTGCATTCATCATAGGAGCTGTCAGAACATAAATGCTTAAGGCAACACTTCCTTCTCAAATTACTAGCAGTTTCATCTCAAGATGTCTGAATTCAATGAAACTTTGTGGATAAAGCACTAAGTCCAACAGTGTAGAGTCAGTACAGGTTTTGAATGTACCCATAGAAAGATCTTTTCTCTTAAAATTATTGACTCTAAGATAATTCTATATGTTATTTCAGAGATGGGAAAATAACTATATCATTTTAAAATGGACAATAGAAAAGAGGTAAAATTGTTACAATTCAGCTTAAGTTGTTGAATCAGCAATGGACAAGATTGAAATTTTATCCTATATTAAAGCTAAATATGGGCTTCCCTTGTGGCTCTACTGGTAAAGAATGTGCCTGCCATGTGGGAGACCTGGGTTCGATCCCTGGGTTGGGAAGATCCCCTGGAGAAGGGAAAGGCTACCCACTCCAGTATTCTGACCTAGAGAATTCCATGGACTGTATAGACATTAGAATTATGATTGCTTTTTTTATCTGCATGATTGCCTCTTTTATCTTTAATCACCTAAAGTGCAAAACATGAACCTAATCTGTTTTTGACATATCACCAGGTAAAAATATTAAATACATACATTTTAGTCATGATTATGATCATTTCATTTTCACAGATATACGGGTGTCTTTATTTTAATGTTTCATAGTGATCCAGTTTTGTTCACTGTAAATTTTCCTAAGAGCTTTTTTCTTTAGTTTTTATTTGCAGGATAATTGCTTTACAATGTTGTCCTAAGAGTTTTATGCACTTTTTCAGAAAACTTAGCTTTTATGTTATTTGTATAGTTTTTTAAGTCACCTTATTTCAGTTTTATGATGAGCATTTTATTTATTTAAATATTTATCTACTAATTTGGCTGCAACTGATCTTAGTTGTAGTTTGTGGGATTATAGTATGTAGGGTCTTCCATCTTCATTGATGCATATGTGATCTAATTCCCTGATCAAGTATCAAACCCAGGCACCCTGAATTGGAACTTGGAGTCTTACTCACTTGACCGCCAGGGAAGTCCCTATAATGAGTATTTTAGAGCATAATCAATAACCAGATAATTTACTTAAAATTCCATTCAATGTCTAACAATCAGATTAAGTGTTCAACTTAATTGTGTAGAATATCTCAATGTCTATCAAAGAAAGTGATGCAATAACTGCCTTGAGAAAATATTGATTCATATCTACTTTCTAACTGAAATACATGGGAATTCTGACAATCTGCAGATGAGATAACACCTGAATCTTCCCAATCCACTCTGGAACACAAATATTTCACAGAGGAGGAATTGACAATGTCAGAAGGAAATGAAGAAAGAAATCATAATAAGATTAAAATTTGAGTATAGTCTTGTAGGATAAATAGACTTGGAAATGTGGAAGTGTGGTTACTATAAGGTGAGAAATAGTTAATAGAGCTGCCTCATATCAAAACTTAAATAAGACAGAAAAGATTTCAACATATTTTCCCTTCTTATCTTTTTTAAATAAAACATGATATTCATACTGAAAAGTAATAAAATCATAAAGTGTATTACTTATTAGAGGTAACACCCTTGTAACTACCACATCAGTCAAGAAATAGAACATTTCCAGGATGTTCAAGGTTTTTGCTCATTTAGCTTTCTAATTCCTACCCCCTTTCTCCTTCCAAATATCTCCACCACCTTGACCTCTAACACTGTAGTTTAGTTTTTCTTGTTTTTAAAATGTGTATAACCAGAATAATATAAAATTTTTGGTGTCTAGTTTATTTTGGTCATGTCCTTGTGAGAGTGATCCAAGAATTCCTCTCCATCGTATTGACACTAACTAAACTAGATGCTTGGGCTTCTCTGGTAGCTATGCTGGTAAAGAATCTGCCTGCAATGCAGGAAACCCCAGTTTGATTTCTGGGTTGGGAAGATTCTCTGTAGAAGGGATAAGCTACCCACTCAAGTATTCTCGGACTTCCCTGGTGGCTCAGACGGCAAAGAACCTGCTTGCATGCGGGAGACCTGGTTTTGATTCCTGGGTTGGGAAGATCCCCTGGAGGAGGGCATGACAACCCACTCCAGTATGCTTCCCTAGAGAATCCCCATGGACAGAGGAGCCTGGTGGGCTACAGCCCATGGGGTCACAAAGAGTTAGACATGACTGAGTGATTAAACGTAGCACAGCACAGGTTAGTCAGTTCAATTCAGTTCAGCTCAGTCGCTCAGTCGTGTCTGACTCTTTGCAATCGCATGGACTACAGCACACCAGGCCTCCCTGTCCATCACCAACTCCCAGAGTTTACTCAAACTCATGTCCCTTGAGTCGGTGATGCCATCCAACTGTCTCATCCTCTGTAGTTCCCTTCTTCTTCCGCCTTCAGTGTCAGTGAGGGCTTCCCAAGTGGTGCTTGTGGTAAAGGACCTGTGTGCCAATGCAGGAGACTTAAGAGACACAGATTCGCTCCCTGGGTAGGGAAGACCCCCTGGAAAAGGGAATGGTAACCCACTCCAGTATTCTTGCCTGGAGAATCCCATGGACAGAGGAGGCTGACCGGCTACAGTCCATAGGGTTGCAAAGAGTCAGACACAGCTGAAGTTACTAAGCATTCATGCTCGCAAGTTAGATGCACATTACTACTGCGGCCCACAGATAAGACGTACGGATTGACTGAAATCCATGGAGGCCCAGTTGTGATACAGTATCCACTTGGATACTGAGGTGGAGTCAACTCTACCCAATACAAAATGGCTAGCAATGATGATCTATAGGAAACTTTAAAGTGCTGAACTTCTAGAATGAACTTTAGGAAAGTAGTGATGCCTATCAATAATGTTTCATGTTTGTCTTTGCTTTGTTTTGCTATTTTCTCAAGTTTACTCTTTCTGAATGAATCTTCCACTGATCTACATGTACAAGTTTATTTTGAAGCACAGTGAAAAGATGAGAATGATCTTTTTGTGTACATATTGGGTACCTATTATAATCAACTAAAGTACATATTTAGGGGGGCTCTGTTAGAAATCTTCAAGTCTAAATTCAGCAAGAAAGAATGTCTATAATAGAGGCATAATGAGTTCCCTGAGCTTTGATCTGTAATCATTGAGCACATCCACTATCTCTGAATTTGCTGCTTCTGATGTGGAAGGAACCTCTTGTTAAGAATATAGCAGACTTTGCCTTAGTGAAAGAGTTATTAATAGTAGTGTAGCTGAGATATAAGGAGGACAGGAAAGTGAGGATAGTTAGTGTTAACACCAAGGGAATAAGCATACTGACTTCTGTTAACTCTCTTTTTTTTTTCCACTTTTTATTTTGAAATTAACATAAATTGACAGGAAAAATACACAGTACCGGGATCTCCCTTGTAATAACTTACATAACTAGAGCACAACATCAAAACCAAGATACTAACATTAGTTGAATCGATAGCTCTTATTCAGATTTCACATGCATACATGTGTGTGTGTGTATATATATATATATCCATATATATATAAATGTATGTGTGTGCTCAGTCACTAAGTCATGTCCAACTCTTTGTAACCCTATCGATTACAGCCCACCAGGCTCCTCTGTCCACAGGATTGTTCTGGCAAGAATACTGGAGTGAGTTACCATTTCCTTCTCCAGGGGATTTTCCCAACCAGGGATCAAACACACATCTCCTGCATCTCCAGTAAGCAGATTCTTTACCACTGAGCCACCTGCAAAGCCCCATATGTGTATATAGTTTTATATGATTTTATCACATATGTAAATTCATGTAAGCACCATCACATAATCTGTTTTCATATTCTGTAAAATAGTTACCACCAATTATTTTATTACTCTGAAGTGATATTATTAAAAGCAAGATAAATAACTGAAACCTTGTTTATCAATTTTCATTTTAATGAACTGGTTTAGTTGGGGAGACTGCTAACATTTCCTGAGCACACATAACATACTTACTGTAGTGCTGAGTATGTATGTTTTATATACCTTAAATAGATGAATATATTTAATCCTAGGGAAGTATTTTGGTATTTCACAAGTTTACTGATGCAAAAATGTATTAATACACTAGAAATTCTCTATGCAATACCTGCTTTAAGGTGAAGATCACACAAGTATACCTAGCAATGGGAAATCATTTAAACTTCTCCCACCTCTGAATAATCTCGTCTTACAGTTAAAGATGTTGACATCATTTAAAGTTGAGTAGCTGGCCTCTTATTGGTCATTCAGTTCCACTTAAGAAAGTTTTCTAAGAATTAATTGGGGTTGTTCTTTAACAGGTCTTACTCTGGCTTTCTCTAAGAAGTAAAGATGATCATCTCGGGGCTTCAATCAAGTGAGAAATATTTGCTATTGGTGAGAACATGATTTTCAGATTTTATTCAACATATTATTTTAATGTGACCTCTGACACATTAACCACTATCTTTATATTATTGGTTTTGGATACTGAATAGTTGTTTTTACAAGTATGGTATCATTTTACATTTGCAGTTTTACCTGACAGTTACAAATACAGTCATTGACATTAACCAGACACATTACAAAAGCAAATGTCCCTTTTTGCATGAAGGTAAAAGTACCAGGGGTACTGGTGGTACTCAATTATGTTCAGTTCTTTGAGACTTCATAGACTGTATCCCACCACAGTCCTCTGTCCATGGAATTTTCCAGGAAGAATACTGGAGTGAGCTGCCATTTCCTCCTCCAGGTGATCTTTTCAGCCCAGGGGTTGAACTCATGTCTCTTGCATCTTCTGCATTGACAGGTGACTTCTTTACCACTGCACCACCAGGGAAGCCCTACCAAGAGTACTGCCGCTGCTGCTGCTGCTAAGTCGCTTCAGTCATGTCCGACTCTGTGCAACCCCATAGACAGCGGCCCAACAGGCTCCACTGTCCCTGGGATTCTCCAGGCAAGAACACTGGAGTGGGTTCCCATTTCCTTCTCCATTACATGAAAGTGAAAACTGAAAGTGAAGTCGCTCAGTCGTGTCCTCTCTTAGCGACCCCATGGACTGCAGCCCACCAGGCTCCTCCATCCATGGGATTTTCAAGGCAAGAGTACTGGAGTGGGGTGCCATTGCCTTCTCCAATCAAGAGTACTGCTTCCCATCAAAAGGGAAATGAGCAAGAAAACCACAGCAGTAACCAATTCTGCACCTGGTTCAGATATAACTTAGACTCAAAAAAAGAAATAAAACAATGTGAAAGTTTTGGACATATCTAGATCTTTCTCAGCACTTGACTGTGCCTGATAGCTATTTTATAAAGTGAGATGTCAACAGAGAAAAAAAGAAGCATTCAAATAATAATGATCTAACAGCTAACGTATATTTTGGATAAAACATTGGCACTCTCTGATTGTGTGGAGTTAGGAGAGGCTTATAAAACCAGAGTGATGAGAACACACAATTTGTTTCAAAATTTCTTAACATCGGCCCTTAAAGCAGGAATCCCCAGCTTCTGGGATCTAATGGCTGATGGAGCTGATTTAATAATCTTTGGCCACCTCATGTGAAGAGTTGACTCATTGGAAAAGACCCTGATGCTGGGAGGGATTGGGGGCAGGAGGAGAAGGGGACGACAGAGGATGAGATGACTGAATGGCATCACCGACTCAATGGGCATGAGTTTGAGTAAACTCCGGGAGTTGGTGATGGACAGGGAGGCCTGGCATGCTGCGATTCATGGGGTTGCAAAGAGTCGGACACGACTGAGCAACTGAACTGAACTGAACTGAACTGAGATAAAGTGCGCAATAAATGTAATGCGCTTGAATTATCCTTAAACCATCTCCCCCAACTCAGCCCATGGAAAAATTGTCTTCCATGAAACCAGTAACTGGTACCAAAAATATTGGGGACCTCTGTGTTGATGTTCATTTCTTCTAACTGGTAAGTTCCATCACCTGAGACTTAAGCAAAGTGTGAATGCTTCACAAAAGAGCTGCAGAGAGCTTGCTTTTTGGCTGCAGATGTAGCTTGTTGTCCCCACACAGCTGGAAAAAGTGTCTCTCCAGTGAGCTGTTGGAAAACCTTTGGGTTCTCACTAAACAAACTGGTCACTTTTGAGATTGAAAGCTCAAGTATTTTTTACTAAGTATCATTAAAATGGCACTGAGCCTCTTTCTTGGCCTTTAGGCCAAGCTTTTGTACACTGAAAAGCTCTACAGTCAGAATCTGTTGATGAAATGGGCATAAAGAAAAAGAAAGGGGAAATAAAAGGATTCTCTAAGAATGATAAGATGTATCAGTACCCAAACAGGAGATGATTCATCAATAAAAATATGTCAGTTTCAAGAACTCAAATTTTAACTTTTATGCAAAGCACTCAACCAGCAGTGAGTGTCAATTTACACATTACCAAGCTCCACTAGCCTGAAATGAATCTTGGAAAAAAATGGACTCACATAAAGGATTATTGTTAAAATTTTATAATTTATTCTTTAATTCTTTAGTTGGCAGGTGGTCTATAATTTATTATAGTTAACATAGTTAATAATTATCTGTAAAATAGTAAGCTATTTTGGTGTTTATGCGAGCTTCATGTGAGATATTTTGCATAATTTACCTTTATAATCTTCATTTACCCTGTTATTATTAGCATTATTTCTTAAATTTCATAGCTGAAGACACAGTATTATCAAAGAAATAAGCTCCAAGTCAACTAACTAGCAATGGCTGAGTTGAGTCTCCTTAAGTTCTGTCAATCTGTAATAGATAAAAACGTGGAGAGTCACTTTGCATATTGGTAGGAGAATATATGCTATTTTGCTTCAGTTACCCTGATAATTTTGAGTCTTTATTTGATTTTAGATACATAAATAACCACAGATGTTTTGAATATTACTACATATGCAAGTATGTAAATATTTACATAGTAATTAATATTACATAGTAATTACATTGTAATTCTATATTTGCATACTTATACAGTATACACACTACATGCATCCTTGACTATGAAATATCTGATTGTTCTTATGGAGGTAAAACCCAGATTTGGACAAATAATTAAACCAGGCTATTACCATAATTTTTGTACAACCTAAGAGTAGTTTTTAAAGTCTCAGGAAGCTTTTAGTTATATGCTTTGTCTCCTGGTTTCTCTATTTTCATGACTTCTGCCTTCTAAGAAGTATAATTCAATTTTTAGAAATATCTGTCTATATGTGTGAATTTCATGATAATTGCATACATAAAATAAATTCACTTGAAGAGGATATTGGCACCAAGATGGATGGTCCTTTTTAGAATCTATTTTTATCTCTTTGAAGTTAGATTTCATGGGGGGAAGAGAGATTTTACTTTGTTCCCTCCTTCTACTATTGGTGTGTATGTGCGTTTATATGTGAGCATGGGTGTGGGTGTTTATGTGGTAAGAGAGGTGAAAAATCTTTGACCAAAATGGTGTAAATGCAAAGATAGAAGTAAGCTTTATAATTTGACTGTAGCAGTTACAGAATATTTCCTGTTCACCACATGTGTATGTCATGTTTAGAGCATTTCAACAGGCACTAGGGGTAGAATGATGTGAATATATATTTTAAGATCTTTATTTACTAGAAAGGTTAGAGATTTATAGCACATTTTATCAACAACATCAGAGAGGTAAATATAAGAATTAGGTGCTATAAGTCTGCTTCATGACATAAAGTAGAAAATATGACTTACGACTTCATTGAGAAAAACTTTGTTATATTAAGGAATTTGTATCCTGTTCCCTTAGGATAGTCAAAAATTTATATCAAATATATAAGGTTCTATAACGTACTTATTTAATATGATTTTTTCTTAGTTATAGACTCCTTCAGAGAGTTGAAAACAAACAAAAAGGAACAGAAATGTCCTATGTTCTATTTACACGTATACCTCCTATAGTTTCATTTTGCTTCATTGCACTTCACAGATATTGTGGGATTTTTGGTTTTTTGCTTTGTTTTGTTTTGTTACAGATTGAAGGTTTGTAACCAACCACAATATTCCCTTAGGTCAAAGCCTAGTCCAGAGCAAGGCTCTAAATCTCTTCAATTCCAAGAAAGCTGAGAGGGATGAGGAAGTTGCAGAAAAAAAATTTTAAACTAGTAGAGATTAATTTATGAGGTTTAAGGAAAGAAGCTCTCTCTATAACACATGAGTGCCAAGTGAAGCAGGGCTTCCCTAGTGGCTGAGACAGTAAAGAATCCATCTGCAATGAGGGAGACCTGGTTCAGCCCCTAGGTTGGGAAGATCCCCTGGAGAAGAGAATGGCAACCCACTCCAGTATTCTTGCCTGGAGATTTCCATGGACAAAAGAGACCGAGACCGGTAGGCTACAGTCCATGGGGTTGCAAAGAATCGGACACTGACTGAGCAACTTTAACTTTCCCTTTCTTCACAGCCAGTTGAAGCAGCAAGCGCTGACGTAGAAGCTGAGGCAAGTTTTCCAGAAGATCTAGCAAAGATGATTAATAAGTTGACTACACTAAACAACAGATTTTCAAAGTAGATGAAGCAACCTTATATTGGAAAAGGTGCCATTTATAGCTAGAGAGAAGTCAATGCCTGGCTTCAAAGTTTCAAAGGATAGGCTAACTCTCTTGTTAGGGGCTGATGCAGTTAATGACTTGAAGTTAAAGCCAGTGCTAATCTATCATTCTGAAAATTCTAGGGCCCTTTAGAATTATGCTGATTCTACTCTGCCTGTGCTCTATAAGTGGGGCAACAAAGCCTGGATGACAGCATATCTGTTTACAACATGGTTTATTTTAAGCCCACTTTTGAGACTACTGCTCAAAAAACAAGAATCCTTTCAAAATATTACTGCTCATTGTCAAGTCACCTGAGTCATGAAAGAGTCTGATGAAGATGTACAATGAGATTAATGTTGTTTTCATGCCTGAAAACATACACAACATCCATTCTGCAGCCCAGAGTTCAAGAAATAATTTTGACTTTCAAGTCAGTATTTGAGAAATATATTTCATGAGGCTATGGCTGCCATAAATAGTGACTCCTCTTGATAGAGCTGAGCAAGATAAATTAAAAACCTTCTGGAAAGGATTCACTATTTTAGATGCCATTAAGGACATTCATGATTAGCCAAAAGAGATAAAAATATGAACATTAATAGGAACTTAAAAGAAACTGGTTCCAATATTCATGGATGACTTTGGTTCAAGACTTCAGGAGAGGATGTACTGGCAGATGTGGTGAAAATATCAAGAGACCTAGAATTAGAAATAGAACCTGGGGATGTAACTGAACGGCTGCAATCGCAGAATAAAACTTAAGTGGATGATGAGTTGCTCCTTATGGATGAGCAAAGAAAGTGTTTTCTTGAGATGATAGCTACTCCTGGTGAAGGTGCAGTGAAGAGTGTTGAGATGACAAAAAAGGATTTAGAATGCTATATAAGCTTGGTTTATAAAGTAGCTGAAGGTTTAGGGGAGATTGACTCCAATTTTGAAAGAAGTTCCACTATGGGTAAGATGTTATCAAATAGCATTGTGTGCTACAGAGAAACTGTTTGTGAAAGGAAGAGTCAATTGATGCGGCAAATTTCACCACTGTCTTATTTTAAGGAATAGCCACAGTCACTCCAACCTTCAGCAACCAAGACTGTTCTAACACTCAAAATCTATGACTTTCGATATTTACAATTTAGTAAATATATTTGAACTATCTTCTCATTCCAAGATTTTGCTTTTTTTCCTGAATCAAACCAATCTAGTGAAAAAAAATCATTTTCAGTTGAATTAAATCTTACAGAGAATCAGAATTCATAACATTATGGACATCAGGGTTGGGCTATGTTTTATTAGCTCTGCACCTCCTTCATTGAAGAGCAACAGCAGATGTTCATCTTCAGTTTTTACATTTATATGTTGTCTGAATATATACATAGAATCAGGCAATCATTAGATTTATAAAAAATTGAATGCCTCTTAACTAACTGAGGTCAGAATCGACACACCTGTCTTAGTAGCATGGAAACTGGATCAGTGAGAATATCTAATGAGCACAAGATACACAAAGAATATTGAAAAATAGCAGCACAGAGCTAAATTAGAGGATAATACAAATGTGGACTGTTTTGCCTTCAAAACTAATTTCTAACTGATACTCATCAGATGTTTCTTCTCTGCCCTTCTTCAACGTGCTAAATATGAGGTGTCAAAAGTCAGTAGCTTTGGACTTCTCTGGTGGTCCAGTGGTGAAGATTCCACCTGCCAATGCAGGGGACAAGAGTTTGATCCTTGGGTCGGGAAGATTTCACATACCTCAGGACATCTAAGCCTGTGAGCCACAACTACTAAGCCTGCCCATCCCAGAGCCCATACCCTGCAACAACAGAAGCCACCAGTGAGAAGTCTGCACTGCAGCTGGAGAGAAGCCCCCACTTGCTGCAACTAGAGAAAGCCTGCACACAGCAATGAAAGCCCAGGACAGCCATAAATAAACCAATGAATCAAAGTAATCTCATTAAAATGTAATTTTTTTTAGAAGAATTGAAGTGTTTTTATTAAAGTCAGTAGCCTCAAGTGTCTGATTCTGTTTCTTGTTAGATTTGTAAACTTAAGTAGGTTACAAAACTCGAATATTCATTTCCATCATCTGAAAAGGTGAAACATAATTAAAAGTAGTTTTGTAGAAATGCTGTCTGGATTCTGACGTGACCCTGCCCTCTTGGTCAGACCTCAGTCATCAGCTCCATGTGCTCCCTGTGTATAGAGGCGTCCTGTTACCGTACAGAATATTTCCAAGCTCAGACTTGCTGATGCTCGACATGACCCTTAACACCCACAGTAGGCATGATATGATCACTCAGTCCTGGGGATGAGATGAGTGGATGTGGAGCTTGTCTGTTAAGAAAAAAATAAGAAGCTACTATAAAAAAACAGTGGGAATTGAAGCAGTTCATCTGGTCAAGGAACAGACTATAAAGCATAAGGAGGAGAAGAGAACAAAAGTGAGGTTTACGAGCCTGGATGTGGTGATCGTTATCACTTGAACTGTGTCACTATCATTCGGACAAACATGACCACAGGAAATAACACTGAATTCAGAGTCATAACGGCACTTACCCACCAAGAGAGGAGGAGGTGAGAGCCAATCACAAACACACACAAACACGAGGGTCATAAAGCATCAGTTGTTTAGAGTGTAAATACTACACTTGTATTTTACATAAAATTTTTTAACCTGAATTTTCTTCTGATAGAGTGTATAGAAGTAAGTATTTTGTAGATGGAAATAATGAACAAGTGAGGACACAAAAGAATAACTCTGAAGCTGCTTACGGGCAAAGGTGTTAATACCATACAGACATAATTGGGGGTCCTGTTTGCAAACTTTGTAAACAACTTTGTAAAAGGAATTCTTTCTCCCTAACTTCCTCCAAGTGAAGATGAACTAAAGAGCTTCCAGATGAAAGTGAAAGAGGAGAGGGAAAAAGTTGGCTTAAAGCTCAACATTCATAAAACTAAGATCACAGCATCCGGTCCCATCACTTCATGGCAAATAGATGTGGAAACAGTGGCTGACTTTATTTTGGGGGGCTCCAAAATCACTGCAGATGGTGATTACAGCCATGAAATTAAAAGACACTTGCTCCTTGGAAGGAAAGTTATGATCAAACTAGACAGCATATTAAAAAGCAGAGACATTACTTTGTCAACAAAAGTCCATCTAGTCAAGGCTATAGTTTTTCCAGTAGTCATTCAGTCAGAGTTGAACTATAAAGAAAGCTGAGCGCCGAAGAGTTGATGCTTTTGAAATATGTTGTTGGAGAAGACTCTTGAGAGTCCCTTGGACTGCAAGGAGATCCAACCAGTCCATCCTAAAGGAAATCAGTCCTGAATATTCATTGGAAGGACTGGATGTTGAAGCTGAAACTCCAATACTTTGGCCACCTGATGTGAAGAACTAACTCAATGGAAAAGACCTTGATTCTGGGAAAGATTGAAGGCAGGAGGAGAAGGGGTAACAGAGGATGAGATGGTTGGATAACATCACTGACTCGATGGTCATGAGTTTGAGTAAGCTCCAGGAGTTGGTGATGGACAAGGAGGCCTGGCATGTTGCAGTCCATGGGGTCACAAAGTGTCAGACCCGACTAAGTAACTGAACTGAACTGAATTTCCTCCTGAACTAGTATCATGACAGAACAGTGAGAAGAACAGAAAGTCTTCAAGACAGCCAATTCACATGAGAGGAAAAGAAAGCAGGAGTGTGGCAAAAATAATTCCAGAAGAAAATGTGAATCAAACAGTCATGATTTAAAAGCCACCTATTCATAGCAAGACTATACTGTACTTAAATGTCAGTTTTAGCAGGAACATAATCTGAAGTGAAAACTTATTTTAAATAATAGTAAGGTGCTTTTAAAAATAAAGAAGTGTTATTCTAATCCAGGTTAGCATTAAATATCACCAGTATGGCTAAGTAGGTGATACCAATAGAAACCAAAGAGAGAAAGAGACAGAGACAAGGAAATCAAACAGAATACATAAGAGATTGTTCTTTTATATGATGTTTTCTTGCCATTTCTTTAAATAGCTAGAATGGAAATGTAAACGCTGTTTAAGATATAAATATAGTCCCTAATTTTGTATCCAAAATCCTTGGAGAGAAGTGTAATTTAAGATTCACAGTTTTGCACTTTAAAATATAGTACATACATATACATAAATAAATAAACAGTGCCAATGAAATTTGGTGGTTCACCTTATAACCAAGCATGTCAATATTTCCCCAGAAAAATGCATCAAACAAAAACTATACTTAGTTCATGTTTTGGCACCAAACTTATAAAAATATTTTGCTTTATAAATATTTTGGTTTTCAGCATTGCAGAGTGCTTCCCTGGTGTCTCAGTGGTAAAGAATCTGCCTGCAAAGCAGGAGATGCAGGTTTGATCCCTGGGTCAGGAAGATCCCCTGGAGGAGGGCATGGCAGCCCACTCCAGTATTCTTGCCTGGAGATCCCATGGACAGAGGAGCCTGGAGTCCATAGCGTCACACAGAGTCAGACATGACTGAGAGACTTAACATGCACATATTGTAGATAAGTGATTAGAGACTTCTATCTCTCCTGTCAGTATACTGAATAAATTATTCCCAATTCTTTCTTTACAAAACATGTTTGCAAACCCACCTCCCAATTACTGAATCCTTCTACACGTGGTTCCGTATTGTTAATTTATCTGAGTGATCTTACCCATATTTACAGTAAAGAAGTTGACATATAGATTAGACAAGACAGGTTCAATGAATTTCTGTGTTAAGTCATACTTTCATTTGGGTATGAGAAGCAACTCTTGCAAAACACTCTGGTCCTACGTCCTTGAGAGACCTGGTTTCTTTTATCCTGCGTCAGTCACTGTCCCTTTCATCCTCCTTAGCCTTCTCCTGCTCTGCTCCTAACTCAGGTGCCAATTCTTGCAACATACATTTCAGTTTCCATGTGAACCAGTTTCCAGTTCAGTCAATGGGAGGAATTGGTTTGATATTTGGAAGGTGAGAAGCCTGGTGTTTTTGCTTTTCTCTCTTTGCTTCAGGCTACATCTCCTGCAGTGGCTACAACTTTCATGTGGCTTTAATTCCTGCAAACAGCAACAGCTTCCCACCAGACAGTGTCCACTCTGATACCAGGTCTCATCAGGTAGCTCTGAGGGCCCACCTGCTCCCTTGGCTCCTTTGGACCTGGGAACGGTCCCATCTTTCTGTTTTACTCATCTCTGGACTGTCTTTCTCCTGTTTGTCTTTCAACCCTGCATTAAGGTTAATGCATTCTCTCCATTAAGTTCACTCTATTGAATGATCTGGCCTGGGCTTTGTTTACCTGCCTAGACCTTCACCAGTATTGCAAGGTACACAAAGTCTTCCCCATGAAACTTCTAGTACTCTGCCACCAGAAGCTATGGTTCTAACATCTTTTTTCATAACACCCCTTCCACATCCATTTCCAAGCATCTTTGCTGCTCTCTGTGCCCCTGGAAGCTAAAGTCTAAAAATTACATCATTCAGGCTTTCTTGCCTTCTGGTTTCTGGCTGGTTTAAGCCCTTGGAAGATATTGCCAGGAGCTCAGAAGGTGAGAGGGGAAATTATTAAGTATTAATTAAATATTAATTATTAAATTATTAAATACAAATTATTTAATACTCTGGTTTCCTTCTTGATGGATCAAGTCCCAGCAGTGCCTAGAAGCTGTCCCTGTAAACGCTTGGTATTTTCTGACCGTCAACAGGGGAACACAATGTGATCGTATCTTGCTGCCCTACACAGTGTTACCTAGGATATACATAGCTTAAAAAATTTATTTTCTTTATTCATTAAGACATAAAGGGACTGCCCTGGTGGCTCAGTGGGAAAGAATCTGCCTGCCACTGCAGGAGACACAGGTTTGATCCCAATCCAGGAAGATCCTACATGCCTAGAGAGAACAAAGCCCATGGGCCACAGAGGCTGAGCCCGCGCTCTAGATCCCAAGCCACAACTTCTGAAGCCCGCGTGCCCTAGAGCCTGTGCTCTGCAGCAAGAGAAGCCACTGCAATGAGAAGCCTGCACACTGCAACAAAGAGTAGTCCCTGCTCGCCGCCATTAGAGAAAAGCCCGCCCAGAAACAGACACTCAGCACCCAAAAATAAATCAATAAAACTTTTAAAAATAAATTTTAAGACATAAAAACTGAGTTCTGATAAAGCGCTTTCTGGCATTCTTTTTTTGTATTGACTGCTAAAAAAAAAATTGCTATGTAATTATTAAATAAATAAACCATCTGCATTCTGATATGACACATGTTCTTTTTGTTTTGGTTTTTTGTTTTTTTTCACTGGATTTTCTTCTGTGGTTATTTTTAGTTTAAGTGTCATACATCTGGTCAACACACTCTAAATACATAAAGGTGTCGCTAACATATTCACTCACTGTACACTCCTCTGAACAGAATTTTCCAACCACAGCGTGATCAGCACTTGCCAGGGCATTTAGCACCTAGACCACTCTTGATGTTATTGTATTGGTTCTTGGGGAGTCCAAAAGGGCTTTAGAGAAAGGAGAATGAAATTTCTGGGAAAAAGTAAGATTCTACTGCAGAAGATATTGAAAGGAAAAGCTGTAAGGACCTATGAAATTGGCCAAGAAGCAGTGGATTTAGCTTAAAGGTAAAGAAGCAAATCAGAATGGAGATTTACAAACTTGGACATGGGGATAACTGTCACTTTAGCTGTCACATTAGTACTGTTATTCATTGGACAAGCATCATCACAGTTAGCAACATTAGCTTTAGAATTAAGACTAAATTTTCTTTTGGAAGAGGAAGCAGGGAGAAATGAAGTAACACGAATGCAAGTAACACGAATATGACTATGTAAATGTTAGTCATGTTCTAAATGTGTACTTCTTGGAGATTTCTTCTCAACTGAGTATATTAAGGTAACATATTTTGTAAAGAGAAATAAGGGGCAACTAAATGCGTATATAAAAACCTGTCATACTGTTTATGCAAAACAAAATATTTTACAATCTTGAACTTCCGAAAAAAATAAAATGGGATGAGGTGAAAGAACATTTTCAGAAAACATATTCAGGCATTCATATTATAGAAACAGAAAGCTAAACCATGATAAAATAATTCCTGAAATTATAAGTAAATTAAACAGCCGTGATTTGCAGAACATATTGAGAAAAGCAATTTACTTTTGGCCATCAGTGGCAGAAACTCTATACTTAAGTGGCAGTTTCAGGAAGAATATAGTGTAAAGCTAAGGAATTATTTTGCAAATATTACTAGGTGGGGTTTAAATTCATGGAATAGCCAATATGAGATACACAAGAGAGTAACTACAAGAAAATAAAAAAGAATCAAGACAGCCCCAGTTCAGGAATTATTCTTAAATACATGCTGAACGGAGCAAGAGGAAGTGAGAAAGGTAGGGTCAACATTTCTTTTGTGTATTTTTGAGGAGATCATACCAAAGCCCAACAATACCAGCCACCTCTGTGTGGTTGGACATGTGGAGATCCGTCATATACTTTAAATATTATCCATTTTGAATGGTTTTTCATTCAATATAATGTGCACCAGCATCAGATTGCAAATGGTCTGGAAAGCTGAAAAATTGACAGGTTATTCTTATGGGAACAAATTGGTATACTTAGAGATACTTGCTATTGTATCTACCAAACTAAAGCCAATGATTTTAAAGGGACTACAAATATTTGAATGTTAAGATTTTTAACACATTCAGGAATCCACAGTGAGTAGGTATTTGCTACGGCATTTGCTATACATAGACATGTGAGTTTGTAATATTTCATTTACTTATTTTTTTTCTAATTTTTATTTTTATTTGATTTTGGTTTTAGCATGAATACAAATTACTTAGTTAGTATTATAAATTGGGCAGAAAATGTTTAGGTTTGCATTAATTATGTAAAAAAAGAAGGCCTGGCCTTCCCATGTGACTCAGTAATAAAGAATCTGCCCGTCAATGCAGGAGATGCCAGTTTGATCCCTGGGTCAGGAAGATCTCCTAAAACAGTATGGCAACCCACTCCACTATGCTTGCTTGGAGAATCCCAGAGACAGAGGAGCCTGGCAGACTATGGTACATGGTGTTGCAAAAGAGCAGGCACAACTTAGAGACTAAACAACAACAACAAACAACAATAGGCATAGAAATGGGAGCCTAAAGGCATAGAATTGAGTAGTTTTGTAAAGCATATTTTGATAGTCGAATTACATTTCTATTAAAGCTAAAAGACCTGTGTGGTGGCTACGAAGTGCTTGGCAAGATTTCTTGTGATCTGGATTCAAATTACCATTGACAGAGCAAAGGAGGTGGTTAGAGAAATATGGTCTTGAGAACAAAAATATCTCAATTAGAGTGAACTATGTAATTAGACTAAAATTATACAACATTTTCTCAATATATATAAACCAAAGAACTGTGTATCACAGAGTCACCAACAGGGCAAGTTAACAATTCTATATTAAACTTTGGATGACCACTTTATCTTCATTCCAGTCTTTCTTAAAGAGTAATCAGTAAAACGTCCACCTCAATATCACCTACTATACTTGCTTCTACTCTAGATTCTTCAGTTTCATCCCAGACATTGATCAACAGTTTCTCTAGTAGAACATGGGAATCTGAATTTTGGAAATTCTTAAGAATGATTAAGACTGAAAAGCATTCTCTGCCTCCATAAACTTCTACCTGAGCTCCTTTAATTTAAATTTAAATTTTCTAACATAAGCCCATTCAGGTTTACCAGAGAAGTACAAAGTCAGTTGCAAAAGAATCAACAAAATAGCTATGTCAACATCTTGCCTTTGCCACTATGTTTTTATTCTCTAGTTCTCTTTCTGTGGACTCCCTTATTGACTGAAGACCATTCAAATAGTCCTATATTCAGTTTATTGGTTTAATTCTCTTACCTTCCTCCACCTTTCTGCTGTATCTCCAGAGTTTCACTGTCAAATTCTGCTCATAAGATCTGGCTTTCTATGAATGTTTAAATTGTAAAGATATCCAGAATGTTAAGATTTCATCCTGTACCAAACCAGGGAAAATGCCACTGCGGTGAAAAAAAAAATCAATTGAAATCCATAAAAATGGCAGAGATGAAGTCATCACAGGTAGAAATATGGCCCTGGAAACAGAGCTGCCAGAGGAAGTCCTAAGTAACCAGAGACAAAACACTGACCAAAATCAATACCTTTTACAAGAATGACAGTGAGGTTCTGGACAAAATTTTCCGTCACTGCCTTAAATAGATTCCCAAGCAACTGAGCCAGCAGGGAAGCCCAATTCTGGAAACAGAAATACATTTTAAAAATCATTTTAGTAACACTACATTTAAAAAGCAAGTTATGATTACATTATGAATTAGAAATTAAAATATTTCTTTGTATTTTCCTTTTAAATCACAAATTTCTGCAAGGATAATTTATTATAGTCTCTTAAAAATTTTGGAATTATACATGCATCTTTAATAAGAATCTACTTCTATGTTGTTAATTTGTAGTTAGGTTAGTTATACTAAAACGTCTATTAAATTAGAACATAAGATACTTCATGAAAGGACCATATCTTATTCATGTTTATATCTTCAATAACATAAATTTTTTGTCTTTTCATACTGTCCATGGGGCTCTCCCCATGGGTGGCCATTTACTTCTCCCATGGACCACATTTTGTCAAAACTCTTCACTATAACCCGTCCATCTTGGATAGCCCTGAATGGAATGGATCAGAGCTTCATTGAGTGATGCAAGCCCCTTCACCACAATAAGTCTATGATCCAGAAGGAGAAATGAAGATTTTATAGGGTAGTTTCTGTTTTTGTTGTTGTTTAGTCATGAAGTCATGTCTGCCTCTTTTGCGACCCTGTAGAGTGTAGCCCTCCGGCTCCTCTGTCCATATAATTTCCTAGGCAAGAATACTGAAATAGGTTGCCATTTCCTTCTCCAGGGGATCTTCCTGACCCAGGGATCAAACCCATGTCTCCTGCATCTCCTGCACTGGCAGGCAGATTCTTTACCACTGAGCAACCTAATGGCAGAAAGTAAAGAGGACCTAACGAGCCACTTTATGAGACTGTAAAAGCTAGCTTAAAACTCAACACTCAAAAAACTAAGATCATGGAATCCAGTCCCATCATTTCATGGCAAATAGAGGACAAAAAGTGAAAGCAATAAAGATTTTATTTTCTTGGGCTCCAAACTTGCTCCTCAGAAGGAAAGCTATGACAAACCTAGACAGTATATTAAAAAGCAGAGACATCACTTTGCTGACAAAGGTCTATATAGTCAAAGCTATGGCTTTTCTAGTAATCATGTACAGATGTGAGAGTTGGACAACAAATAAGGCCAACTGCTGAAGAATAGATGCTTTTGAATTGTGGTGTTTGGAGAAGACTCCTGAGAGTTCCTTGGACTGCATGGAGATCAAACCAATCGATCCTAAAGGAAGTCAATCCTTAATATTCATTGGAAGCTCTATTGAAGAAGCTGAAGCTCCAATACTTTAGCCACCTGATGCAAAGAACTGACTCCTTAAGAAAAACCATGATGCTGGGAAAGATTGAAGGCAGGAAGAGAAGGGGACAACAGAGGATGAGATGGTTGAATGGCATCACTGATTCAATGGACATGAATTTGAGCAAACTCAGAAGATAGTGGAAGACAGAGAAGCCTGATATCTACAGCCCATAGAGTCACAGAGCTGGACACAACTTAGCGACTAAACAACAGCATATGCTAGAGTACCTTTCCCATGGAAGACTTTATATTAGTAGAGCTGATATAAATAATGAAGGTCTTTGTATTTTAGGTATCAGGATGTAAAACCATTACTTGCTTTTTGCAGAATTGTGAGAGAAGTTTATTTAGACTATGCTCCAAAAATAGATATCATCATTAGATCATGTGAAAGTGTGAAAGCGTTAGTCGCTCAATCGTGTCTTACTCTTTGTGACCCCATGGACCCACCAGGCTCCTTTGTCCATGGGATTCTCCAGGCAAGAACTCTGGAGTGGCTTGCCATTCCCTTCTCCAGGGGATCTTCCTGACCAGGGTGCATGCTTGCCTGCCAAGTCACTTCAGTCTCATCCAACTCTGTGTGACCCTATGGACTGTAGCTCCCCAGGCTTCTCTGTCCATGGGATTCTCCAGGCAAGAATACTGGAGTGGGTTCCCATGCTCTCCTCCAGGGGATCTTCCTGACCCATGGATCAAGCCCATGTCTGTTATGTCTCCTGCATTGGCAGGTGGGTTCTTTACCACTAGTGTCACCTGGGAAGCCCTAACTCAGGGTACTTTAAGCCAAAATAAAATACTATGTTGTATGGGAGTAAATAGCAAAAAAAGTAAAGAGGGGATATTTAAAAAAAAATGTTTAATTGGAGTATAATTTCTTTATAATGTTGTTAGTTTCTGCTGTACAGCAACATGAATCAGCTATATGTATAAGTACAGCCCCTCCCTCTTGAGCCCCTGTCCCCACCCCTCCGCACATCACTCCTCTTGGTCATCACAGAGCACTGACATAGAGCTCTCTCCTTCCCTCACCCCCAAGTCCACAAGCTTATTCTCTACTTCTTTGCCTCTATTTCTGCCCTGTCAATAGGTTCATCAGCACCATTTTTCTAGATTCCATGCACGCACACTTAGTCAGTCACTCCTGTCCAACTCTTTGAGACCCCATGGACTTTAGCCCACTAGACTCCTCTGTCCATGAGTTTCTCAGGCAAGATTACTGGAGAGGGTTGCCATTTCCTTTTCCAAGGCATCTTCCCCACCCAGGGATCGATCTTGCATTGACTGTGTCTCCTGCATTGCAGACAAATTCTTTCCATATACGGGCATTAAAATACAATGTTTGCTTTTCTCTTTTTAACTTACTTCACTCTGTATGACAGACTCTAGGTTCATCTACATCACTATAAATTACCCAATTTCTTTCCTTTTTTGGCTGAATAATATTCCAATGTATATATGTACTACATCTTCTTTATCCAGAAGACAACATTTTTGATAAGGTATCTAGTTACCACATTCTGTGAATTAAATAATGGTCTGAAGGGGAGGACAATTTGTGTCACTCCAAATGGCTATGGACACCAGGAAAAGGCAGAGGATGCTCAGTACCCCAGAAATAAGCCTCCACAGAAGAGGTGAGAACTCTCCTGAGAGGGAACTAAAAGCACAGGTAAAATCATAAGAGAGGCACCCCTACAAATGGAGACAGCTGTCCTTTGACCAAACAACAAAGGCCATTCAAAGGGAAAAGAGGCTTTTCAACAAATGGAGCTGAAACAACTGGACATCCAAATGAAAAAAACATAAATCTAAACACAGACATTAAGCCTTTCCAAAAAATTGCCTCAAAATGAATCCTAGACCTAAATGTATAACAGATTTGGCAATAATTTTTAGGTACAACACCAAAAGCACAATCCACACAAATAATAATAATAATAATAATCAATAAACTGGACTTTATTAAAAACTAGTCTGTGAAAGACAGGTAAGAGAATTAAAAGATAAAGTACAGACTGAAAGAAAAATTTTTCAAAGCACATATTTAGTAAAGGAGCTGTGTTCAAAATATACAAAGAACTCTTAAAACCCAAGATAAGAAAATACATAATCCAATTTTAAAATGAGCAAAGTATCTGAACTGACTCTTGAGTAAAGATATACAGATGGCAAATATACATATAAAGTGTTCAACGTCAGATGTCTTTGTTGTTGTTTAGCCCCTCAATCGTGTCCAACTCTTTTGATTCCATGGACTACAGCACACCAGACCTCCTTGTCCTTCACTATCTCCTGGAGCTTGCTCAAATTCATATCCATTGAGTCGGTGATACCATCCAACCCTCTCATCCTCTGTTGTCCCCTTCTCCTCCTGCCCTCAATCTTTTCCAGCATCAGGATCTTTTCCAATGGGTCAGCTCTTCACATCAGGTGGCCAAAGTACTGCAGATTCAGCCTTAGCCTCAGTCCTTCCAAAGAATATTCAGGGTTGGAAATTCCAAATGACAGCAACAATGAGCAACCATTACATGCTTATTAGAATGACTAAAACCCAAATTACTGACAGCATCCGGTGCTGATGAGGGTGTGGAAATACAGGCACTCTCGTTCATAGATGGTAGGAATGCAAAAAGGTACTTTAGAAGACAGATAAACAGCTTTTTAAAATTTAAGCAACCTCTTAGCATATAATACAATGATCATACCCCTTGATTCACTCATCTAAGTGACTTGATAACTTATGTTCACATAAAACCCACTCACAAACACTTATAGCAGCTTTATTCATAATTTCTGAAACTCAGAAGTCTAGATGAGATATATGAGCACTGTCTTCACTTTCTGTTCAATTTTTCTATCACTTAAAGCTACTCTAAAAAAAATAAAGTATATAAATTTTTTTTAAAAAAAGCAGAAGAAATACAGCAAGATCATAGGACACGTAGTTAATACAATATTTATAGAACATTCTACAGTTAAGTTATATTCAAATAATTTTAAAATATTTATTTGACTGTGTTGGGTCTCAGTTTTGGCACGAGAGATCTTCCGCTGCAGCCCACAGGCTCAGTACTTGTGGCACAGGGGCTTAGTTGCTCTGTGGCATGTGGGATCTTAGTTCCCTGACCAGGGATCGAACCCACGTCCCCTGCACTGCAAAGTGGATTCTTAATCACTGTACTACCAGGGAAGTCCCTCAAATCCTTTCCAATTCTCACAGTCAGCCCACAAAATATTTTAATCTAATTTTAGACAATAATTAAATGTGAAGAAAATATTACTTCTATATAGATTGTTGGTAAATATCAACATTATAAATTAATGGCATAAGTGCATTCATAATTTAGAAATTAAAATTCATCTTCTGAATCTTCCTGTCTTTCAGTCTTTTCTTACTGTCTTTTCATTTCATAAAGTTGAAAGATAATAATGAGATGAGTTAAAAATTAATTTTTAAGCTGCACTAAGTTAAAGTAGCAATTGATTAATTTGGGCACTGAACTTTTCCCTGCAATAAAAATAAAAGTGACTATATTAATTAGGATATATAATGACTTCTGTTTATTTTTCTTTCCTTCTTCCTTCCCTTCCCTAACCTAACTCAATTAACATATTTTAGAGTTCTCAATGTGCTATACAAAGTTGGGAATCAATAGTGAAAATACAGAAAAATGTATCTCAGTCTCAGTTCAGTTCAGTTCAGTTACTCAGTCGTGTCTGACTCTTTGCATCCCCATGGACTGCAGCACACCAAGCCTCCCTGTCCCTCACCAATTCCTGGAGCTTACTCAAACTCATGTCCATTGAGTCGGTGATACCATCCAACCATCTCATCCTCTGTCATCCCCTTCTCCTTCCACCTTCAATCTTTCCCAACGTCAGGGTCTTTTCCAATGAGTCAGTTCTCGCATCAGGTGGCCAAAGTATTGGAGTTTCAGCTTCAGCATCAGTCCTTCCAATGAATATTCAGGACTGATTTCCTTTAGGATGGACTGGTTGGATCTCCTTACAGTCCAAGGGACTCTCAAGAGCCTTCTCCAACACCACAGTTCAAAAGCATCAACTCTTTGGCGCTCAGCTTTCTTTATAGTCCAACTTTCACATCCATACATGACTACTGGAAAAGCCATAGCTTTGACTAGACAGACGTCTTTTTGGCAAAGTAATGTTTCTGCTTTTTAACATGCTATCTAGGTTAGTCATAACTTTTTTTCCAAGGAGCAAGCATCTTTTAATTTCATGGCTGCAGTCACCATCTGCAGTGATTTTGGAGCCCAAGAAAATAAAGTCTGCTGCTGTTTCCATTGTTTCCCCATCTATTTGCCATGAATTGATGGGACCAGATGCCATGATCTTAGTTTTCTGCATGTTGAGCTTTAAGCCAACCTTTTCACTCTCCTCTTTCACTTTCATCAAGAGGCTCTTTAGTTCTTCTTCACTTTCTGCCATAAAGGGGGTGTCATCTGCATATCTGAGGTTATTGACATTTCTCCCAGCAATCTTGGTTCCAGCTTGTGCTTCATCCAGTCCAGAATTTTCATGATCTCAATCTCAAGGAGTCTACAAATTTGAGGCAGAAAATTAGAAGCAACTCCATTTTTGGAACATTAAATATCCAACAAAAAAAACTATGAGGATAACATTATCTGTTCTATTAACTTTATTCATCCCACTGAGTTTCTTCTTGAATATCATTAAGGCACTTATCTCTGGACTTTTATTTTTTCCTTAGTCATCACTTCTGCCATGACTTAATCACACCTTATGGTGAATGACTTCATTGCCACTAACTGCTTATTTTTCCAGAGCATATACCTAATTAACTTCCATTCAACTGATTAAATTTCATCTTCTTCCTTTCTGCATTGAGTTGCATATATCTCATGTAGGGAGTCAAACTATCTGGTGCTAATTTGCATCAGCATCTCTAATCTCACTTCAATTCTTAGTGGCCTTTAATAAATTTATATTACTTATTCTTTGTATTTTTAAATTATACTTGATTTACAATGTAGTATTAGTTTCAGGTGTACAATACAGTGACTCAGTATTTTTGCAGATTATATTCCATTGAAAGTTATTACAAGATAATGGCTACAATTCACTATTTTATACACTATATCCTTACTGCTTATCTATTTTATACAGTGTAGCTTGTATCTCTAAATCCCATACACTGAATTTGAGCCTCCCCCTTCCCTCTCCCCTTTGGTAACCACAGTTTGTATTTTATATCTGTGAGTGTTTCTATATTGCATATACTTCCAGTTGTATTATTTTTTATATTCTACATATAATTAATATAATACGGTATAGTGCTCTGACTTACTTTAGTAAACATAATATTCTCTACATCCATCCATGTTGCTGCAAATGGCAGAATTTCATTATTTTATACAACTCAATATCCTCAAAAATCCATCAATAAATAAGCAGAAGACCTAAATGGACACTTTTCCCAAAGAAGACATACAGATGTCTAACAGGTACATGAAAAGATGCTCAATATCACTAATTATTAGAGAAATGCAAATTAAAACAATGAAGATATCACCTCACATCTGTCAGAATGGCCATCAAAAGCAAGTCTGCGGGTAACAAATGTTGGAGAGGATGTGGAGAAAAGGGAACACTTGTACCTTGGTGCTGGGAAAATAAATTGATGCAATCACTGTGGAAAACAGTATGGAGATTCCTCAAAATAAAAATAGGACTATTATATGCTACCGATTTTTATATACTAATTTTGTATACTGCAGCTTTACTAAATTCATTAATTAGGCCTAATAGGTTTTTGGTTGAGTCTTAAGAATTTTCTTTTTGTAAAATTATATCATTTTACTTCTGCTTTCCAATTCTGACATCTTTTTAAAATTTTACTTATTTATTTTAATTGGAGGCTAATTACTTTACAATAGTGTGGTGGGTTTTGCCATACATCAACATGAAGCAGCCATGGATGTACATGTGTCCCACCCTCCTGAATCCCCCTCCCACCTCCCACCCCACCCCATCCCTCTGGGTTGTCCCAGAGCACCAGCTTTGAGTGCCCTGCTTTATGCATTGAATTTGCACTGGTCATCTATTTTGCATATTAATATACATGTTTCAGTGCTATTCTCTCATATCATCCCACCCTTGCCTTCTCCCCCATAGTCCAAAAGTCTGTTCTTTAAATCTGTGTCTCTTTTGCTGTCTTGCATATAGGGTCATCGTTACCATCTTTCTAAATTCCATATATATGCATTCATATGCTGTATCGGTGTTTCTCTTTCTGGCTTACTTCACTCTGTATAATAGGCTCCAGTTTCATCCACCTCACTAGAACTGACTCAAATATGTTCTGTTTTATAGCTGAGTGTATATGTACCATTCCATTGTGTATATGTACCACTGTTTCCTTATCCATTCATCTGCCGATGGACATCTTGTTTGCTTCCATGTCCTGGCTGTTGTAAATAGTGCTGCAATTAAGATTGGGGTACACGTGTCTCTTTCACTTCTGGTTTCCTCACTGTGTATGCCCAGAAGTGGGATTGCTGGGTCATGTGGCAGTTTTATTTCCAGTTTTTTAAGGAATCTCCACACTATTCTCCACAGTGGCTATACTAGTTTGCATTCCCACCAACAGTGTAAGAGGGTTCCCTTTTCTCCACACCCTCTCCAACACTTATTGTTTGTAGACTTTTTGATGGCAGCCATTCTGACTGGCGCTAGATGGTACTTCATTGTGGTTTTGATTTGCATTTCTCTGATAATGAGAGATGTTGAGCATTTTGTCATGTGTTTGTTAGCCATCAGTATGTCTTCTCTGGAGAAATGTCTGTTTAGTTCTTTGGCCCATTTTTTTTATTGTCGTTTATTTTTCTAGTATTGAGCTTCTTGAGCTGTTCAATGCCTTTTATATCCTTTTCTGGCCTTATCACCCTAACTAGGGCTTTCAGTACTATGTTGAAAGAAGTAATGAGTATCGTCGTTTTGTTACTCATGTTAGAAGAAAAATTTTCAGCCTTTCACCATTGAGTATGATGTGAGCTTGTCATATAAAGCTTTTATTATACTGAGGTAGGGCTTCCCTGGTGGCTCAGATGGTAAAGAATTTACCTGCAACGCAGGAGACCATGCTTGATCCCTGGGTCTGGAAAATACCCTGCAGAAGGGAATGGCTACCTCCTCCAGTATTCTAGCCTGGAAAATCCCATGAACAGAGGAGCCTGATGGGCTACAGCCCATGGGGTCCCAAAAAGTTGGACACGACTGAGTGACTAAGAACACATACACATGTTCTTTCTATATATAAATTGTTTAGAGTTTTATCATAAATTAATAATGAATTTTGTCAAATCTTTTCTTGTGTTTTTTGCGGTTATCGTAATTTTTTTTCATTGTATTAATGGGGTTTATCATGTCTACTGTGGTCAGAATGTAGCCATTCCTTTTACCCTTCAAATGTAGTCCTTCTTGGTCTCTGTAGTCCAAGGGAGAATTTCACCCTCACCTGTATATTCTAGGATTTTCACAACGTGTCTTATCTATGGATAGTTGCTAGTTGTCTTCTTTGAGGGTGACTGGAAGCAGAAAAGATCTATGTTTCCATTTGGGTGGTATCACTCCTCCAAGATTTTTCTTTTAAAGGTGTTCAAAATTAATGATGTTTCTATTAATATATCACCTAGCAAAAGAAAATTCAAAGATTCTCTAGCACAACTCTTTCATATCAGGTTTAATAATCTCTCATAAATAAATTTGTGAAAAAGATGAAAATCTCAGAGTCAAAAGCAAACAAACTAAAAACTATGCACACAAGTAAGCAAGAGACCTTAGAAGGAAGCAGCAGGAATAAAAATAACAGCAGAAAATATTTGCAGAATTATTACTGTAATAATCAGGGACATGTAAATTAATTGTATTTAGTGTGTTCAAAGGAACATAAGACAAATTAGGAAATGTGTTTAGAGAACAAGAAACTTTTAAAATGATCAAGTAGATTTGAAAAAACACTAAATAGAATTACTAGTAAAATAGAATATTGGATAAATTTACCTCTAATTTGACACAGATGAGGGGGAAATTAATGAACTGGAAAATGTGTCTGAAGCCACTGTTTAAAATACAGCACATAAGACAAAAAGATAGAAATTATGAAAAATAAATTAAACATGTAGCAACTTAATTATATTTAGAAAACAACATTTTAGAGTGAAGAAAGAGGCAGGTGTGCCTTCTGTAAAATTAATAACAAAGACTTTTTCAACACAGTAATAGTGAGAGACCAACCCACAAATTTATGAAGTCTAATTAACTTTAATCAAACAAAAGAGAGAAAAATAGTTCACAAAAATCACATTATAATAAAAATTGAAGAGAATTAAGAACAATGACACATTTCCAAAAGCAGCACTAGGAAAAAGTCTTTGAAAGTGTTGTTTATGGCCCCTTCTGAATATGTCTGTCATTTACCCTGGCTACATTTTGAAGCTACATTAAAAATTATATCATGGTACCTCATTGTGCTTTTGCTTTGCATTTCTCTGCTAATGAATGATGTTGAGCATCTTTTCATGTGTTTGTTAGCCATCTGTATGTCTTCTTTGGAGAAATGTCTGTTTAGTTCTTTGGCCCATATTTTGATTGGCTCATTTATTTTTCTGGAATTGAGCTTCAGGAGTTGCTTGTATATTTTTGAGATTAATCCTTTGTCTGTTTCTTCATTTGCTATTATTTTCTCCCAATCTGAGGGCTGTCTTTTCACCTTACTTATAGTTTCCTTTGTTGTGCAAAAGCTTTTAAGTTTCATTAGGTCCCATTTGTTTATTTTTGCTTTTATTTCCAATATTCTGGGAGGTGGGTCATAGAGGATCCTGCTGTGATTTATACGCCAGTCAGGATGGCTGCTATCCAAAAGTCTACAAGCAATAAATGCTGGAGAGGGTGTGGAGAAAAGGGAACCCTCTTACACTGTTGGTGGGAATGCAAACTAGTACAGCCGCTATGGAGAACAGTGTGGAGATTTCTTAAAAAACTGGAAATAGAACTGCCATATGACCCAGCAATCCCGCTGCTGGGCATACACACCGAGGAAACCAGATCTGAAAGAGACACGTGCACCCCAGTGTTCATCGCAGCACTGTTTATAATAGCCAGGACATGGAAGCAACCTAGATGCCCATCAGCAGACGAATGGATAAGGAAACAGTGGTACATATACACCATGGAATATTACTCAGCCATTAAAAAGAATTCATTTGAATCAGTTCTAATGAGATAGATGAATCTGGAGCCCATTATACAGAGGGAAGTAAGCCAGAAAGATAAAGACCAATACAGTATACTAATGCATATATATGGAATTTAGAAAGATGATAATGATAACCCTGTATGCAAAACAGAAAAAGAGACACAGATGTACAGAACAGAATTTTGGACTCTGTGGGAGAAGGCGAGGGTGGGATGTTTTGAGAGAACAGCATCGAAACATGTGTATTATCTAGGGTGAAACAGATCACCAGCCCAGGTGGGATGCATGAGACAAGTGCTCGGGCCTGGAGCACTGGGAAGACCCAGAGGAATCCGGTGGAGAGGGAGGTGGGAGGGGGGATCGGGATGGGGAATACATGTAACTCCGTGGCTGATTCATGTCAATGTATGACAAAAACCACTACAATATTGTAAAGTAATTAGCCTCCAACTAATAAAAATAAATGAAAAAAAACAAAAAAAAAATTATATTAAAATTATGATTACTGTTGAATTGAAAATTTGAATTGTTTAATAATAAAAACCCACCTCAAATACTATATTTTGCATTAAAGTGTATTTTGTCAAGTATCAAGAGCTTTAATTTGATTGGTGTTTGCATTATTTATCTTTATTTTCAACCATCTTGCATCCTTATCTACTAATAACACATAACACTTAATTTTTTTTTAATTTACACAATAGATTTTACTTTTTAATCAGGACATTTAGAGCATCCACTTTTACTTTTCATTCATTTTATCTTTTTAATCAATATCATAATTTTATGCTTTCTCTTTGTCCTGTCTTTTCTTGTTTTATTTTCCCCCTCTCCTTTCTTTTGGACTTATTTTTCTTAATTTGTGTTTCCTTCTATAATTTTTTAAATTATTGTTTCTTTTCTTCTTTTTAGTCTTTACTCAAATTTAAAGTATGTGTACTTGAATCATTAATGTCTATAGAGGATCATTATCTTTACTCACTTCCAAAACAATGCAAGACCCAAGAACATTCATAGTCTCCCTGTCAAATTGTGCTATGAAGTTCATTTCTATTGATCAAAGGCAAGGACAGGGGCCTCTGTGGTCACTGTGGTGTGTATATCTCAAAACACACACTGGGCTGAGAATGAAATTTCACATGTACATACTTTAATCTTTTCAATGATAAAAAATATGTTCATTAAAAATAGCAACACAAAAATGGAAAACTACATATGGAAAAATACATAAAGACTTACCAAGTTAGTCGCTTAAATATTATTATATTACAATTTTAAATTACTAGGTTAGACACATATTATTAAACTGTGAGCACATGGATAACAACAGATATTTTTTCTACCAAATATAATATAGTTTGCAATAATTTGAACCTTTTTTCCACTTAATATATCACAGAACATTCATATCAATGTTTGTAGAACTGTCTCATTTATACTTAATGACTGTGAAAGTTTTATTGTAGGAATACATTATAATTTATCTCATTATTTAATTTATTGATAGTTACATTGTTCCTTTTACTTCTTTAAACAAAACATCTATTGGTCACTTGAATAACTAAGAAAAGTTATGAATAATTATTTCAACAAAAGTTGAAATAAGTTGTGTTTCGGGAACAGAGTTGTTGTGTCATTTTCATTTCCTCTAAGGTACCGTTTAACAATGATTATGAATATTTATAATCACAAAAAAGATATTTTTAAAAATGAATATTTGTTACATTTGATTTAAACACAGTATATCACTTGTTTACATAACAATGTTTTCATATTCATTGTTCATTTATTATTTTTGAGAAATAAGGCAGAGAAAAGATCATTATGGTTAATATAATTTTAAAGTTTATCTTTGGAAATAGAGAAGAGCTTCATTATACATGGAAGAATAACAAAGTTAATATTGGGTCTGAATTACATTGCCTTTTATTTTCTTGAGTGTAAAAAGTACTTTACATATTAAATTTAGAGTAAACATCCTGTCTGATATTGCATATGAAGAGTTCTGTTTCCTTGATCCTGTTTCATTCTGACCACCTGCTAATCATCTGATCCAAGCAATCTGAATTCAACTATGGAACCCAAGACACCAGCACTGTCCAGCCCTGGTCCTGGTCATCAACATTTGCCAGAGGAATTGCATGAACTAAATACAGGTAATGCTGCTATTGCTAAGTAATCCCTTTATTTACTGAGAAAATAATATTATAAATAACTAAGTCCATAGCTAGCTACTTCTAGAAGAAGAGTTAAAAACCGTTCGTCCTTGTGAATGAATTTTAGATTTTCCAATGGAAGGGAATTTAAAATACAATCACTCTTTGGTAAGTAAATATTTACAATGGGGTTAGGTTAAATATTATTTGGAAAAGTGTTATTGACTTGGTGGCTGTGAATTCTCTGCTTTGCTTGCACTGAAAGAGTACTGCTAAGAAAATTTATTTATCTAGCAAGAATTAGATGATTTTGTTTCTCACGCTCCTTTCATTAACATTAAATTCAACTGTAAGAAGGAGCATTTGTAGACATTTAAATTATAGATAGTTAAACTAACTCTTAAATTTCTATTCTTTCTGCAACTGGTATTACTTCAGATGCTGTTGTCCATTATATTCTTATAATTACTATTCTAACTACTACTATGACTATTTTTATAATAATAAAACTTATTGCATGTTTATTACTTCAAGCACCATGCTGTTGACTTTATATACATTAGCTTAATCTCCACAATATATATATGGAAAAATATTACTGTTATTCTTATTTTATATAAGAAACTAAGGATAAAAAAAGCTTTCCACAATTCTCAAAGCAATTGCCTGAGACAATTTTTAAAACTTTGTTATAAGTCTAACATAGGGACAATTTATGTTTCTAACATGTTTTTAATTCTATGTCATTATAAATATATGTATATATACATATGTGTATATACAAAATTATAATTATTTATTGCATGCATTTTTCTAACATACTTTCTAGAGTTTTGTGATGAAAGTGTAACATACACAGAAGTCAAATTTCGTGATTCTTCAAATATTCAGAAGAGAAAACTAACTAGGATTTGGAAAACAAAAGGTAAAAAATGTAAAACTCTAGACTTTTTTTTTGCCTTCATATTTTAATGAGAAGTCATGAGAATAAATACTGACTAATCTTTCAAATGGAAATCACCCCTCATACACTTTTAAGCTGGTCATAAGGACCCAAAGTCTAGTGTTAAGAGCAAATGGAAATGAGCAATGAACTACTGATCATTTTTCTCTAAATAATCAACCATGGCTTAAAATGATGTACCAAAGCCATAGAATAAAGAATGCTTCTAGATATTTTGTGGGTTGATATCTTAGCTTTGCAAAATGTAAATGCTCCTTTTATGCTACAATATTTCTAAAAACGAAATGGGGTGTGGGAGGTATATCCCAGTAACTAGATTTTATCAAAACTATCACAGAGTATCTGTCAAGGTCAACAGCTAATGCAGAAGTTTTATTCTTAGTTCTGCTACAAAGATGGGGAAAAAATTGTTTAATTAAAGGAAGGTGATGAACTAAATCCCTTGTAGGATTTCTGAAGTTCTCTTTTTGATCGTAAAATGTCCTTAGCAGAGCAACTTGTTAGTTCAACATTCCTACGTAAAAATATTCATATTTCCCTGGCTATATCCAAATATTCAAAATAATTTTTAAAGTTTTCCTCGCAGAGTGGGAATACCAATGATGCAGCACTCCCCTGGACTTAGAGTTCATTCAAATTCTAATAGGATGAACATTCCTAGCCAAAATTCCTTCTAATCCCAACTCCTCAATCCTGATTCCATTGATCATCACGGTGAACTACTTTTTTCTCTTTGGGCAGAGTCTCCATGGTGCATTGCTACAGTGACATTTGCCCTGCTCTATTTAATTGCTCTTGCGCTAGCTGCATTTATGATAGCTAAGGGTAAGTATTTTTCAGTTTTTCATTAACTTGTTAAAAGTTACTAGAATAGAATTTTGAAGCATTTGAAATTAATTCTAAGGATTTCCTAAAGTTATTTTTCTCATTTGTTATTTTAGTTACATAAAAGTATTTACCAATTCAGTTTTTGAATTATCAACAATAGCTTTGTCCCAGGTGAGCTTATCAAAGATGTTAGTGGATAGCTGTGTATTTTGAAAAAAATGAAAAATAATAGCAGTGTTCTTTATGTTATTGTATTTTTACTGACATTAAACTTAGCAACTGTGAAATGTAAGAAAACTTGGAGATATTTATAGAATTTATTATTTGGGCAGTTAAAAAGTAACTGTAAAGACATCAAGTCAGGAATTTGAAAGAAAGAATCTAATAGAAGAAATAAAATAATGGGAAGAGATTCATCAAAAAATGAAAAAAAAAAATCTTATCAGGATATTGGACCAAGTCTATATATGGCTTGAACTCAGTGCCTTAATATTAGAAAATATATTAGCTTTTAAAAAAATAGATTCATATATGGTAGTATCTGCAAACCAGAAATATGAAAATTCCTTCAAATATAGAAAGTAAGGTAATTTATGCTTACAAATCAGAGAAAACAACAGCATAAAACATGTGAAGGATAAATTTATTCAAAAGTTATAAGTAGATCTAAATCAGTAGAATATAGTATAATATATAATTTTCAGAAATAAACATAAAAATTTTGTGTACAATTTCTAACAAAGACACGTATGATAATAAATGACAATGTAGAGAAATTGAATAAATATAGCTATATTTTATAGATAAATAAATATCTATTTGGATGCACAAAGATGGTAATTTTTAAGAATGAACTTGAAAAGATTTTAATAACAAAACATGACTCCTAGACAAACTGTTTAGTAGCTAGCAAAAGATCAAAGAGCCCCACTCAAATTCATAAGGCAAGCACATGCTGTGCTATGCTTAGTCGCCCAGTCATGTCCGACTGTTTGCAACCCCATGGACTACAAGCACACCAGGCTTCCCTGTCCTTCACTGTCTTGCAGGGTCTGCTCAAATTCATATCCATTGGTCAGTGATGCCATCCAACCATCTTGTCCTCTGTCGTCCCCTTCTCCTCCTGCCTTCAGTCTTTCCCAGCATCAGTGTCTTTTCCAGTGAGTCAGCTCTTCACATCAGGCAGCCAAAGTATTGGAGTTTCAGCTTCAGCACCTGTCCTTGCATTGAATATTCAATGATTTCCTTTAGGATGGACTGGTTGGATCTCCTTGCAGTCCAAGGGATTCTCAAGAGTCTTCTCCAGCACCACAGTTTGAAAGCATCAATTCTTTGGTGCTTAGCCTTCTTTATGGCCCCACTCTCACATCCATACATCACTATTGGAAAAACCATAGCTTTGACTAGACAGACCTTTGTAGGCAAAGCAATGCCTCTGCTTTTTAATATGCTTCCAAGGAGCAAGCGTCTTTTAATTTTATGGCTGTAGTCATCTTCCACAGTGATCTTGGAGCCCAAGCAAGTAAAGTCTATTACTGTTTCCATTGTTTCCCCGTCTATATGCCATGAAGTGATGAGACCAGATGCCATGATCTTAGTTTTTTTAATGTTGTTTTAAGCCAGATTTTTCACTTTCCTCTTTCACCTTCAAGTTTCTCTTCACTTTCTGCCATAAGGATGGTGTTATCTGCATATCTAAGGTTGCTGATATTTCTCTCAGCAATCTTGATTCCAGCTTGCAATTCATCCAGCCCTGCATTTCACAAGATGTACTCTGCATAGGAGTTAAATAAGCAGGATGACAATATACAACCTTGACATACTCCTTTCCTAATTTTGAACCAGTCTATTGTTCCATGTTCAGTTCTAACTGTTGTTTCTTGACATGCATGCAGGTTTATAATTGCTATTATTCTTTTGGATGTGATGGGCAAAGAAATCAGTGATGTGGGAAAACCTTTTTAGATACAAATATTTGAAATTAAATACTGAAACTATCGGAGAAGGAAATGGCAACCCACTCCAATATACTTGCCTGGAAAATTCCATGGACAGAGGAGACTGGTGGGCTACAGTCCAAGGGGTTGGAGTTGGACACATCTGAACAGATACAAACATACACACTGAAGTATATGTAGATGATGTGCTTTCTTACCTAGATATACCAAGAAAACCTACTGAAAAAAAAATTCATAATAAAGACACTTCAATAACAAGGCTTGAAACAAAGTTAACAGAATTTCATTATATACCATATAGAGCTAACATCCAAAATTCAGGTCCACATATTAAGCCTCTCACGACATTTCTTCTTTGATATCTTGAAAAACAATTAGCCTACAATATTTTTAAATAGACTTTCTTCCCAGCCATTATCCTTACTGGCATCATGGAGAAAGAATCAAATACTTTAATACTGTTGTCTCTCTTGGCACTTATCTAGTGAGACAAGCCTAAGAATCATCTGTACTGTTTAACTGCCACTGATTATTCCAATTTAGTGAATAAGTACACTTCTCTACAGTTGCATTATTACCCATCTAATCTAAGCAATTCTTTGTCTTTCTCTGTCTCCCTTAGTCTAGGCTATAAACCTCCTAAAGATCTAACTATAATTCACCCTTGACCTCCTCCATTAAATTTCCAAAGTAACCTCTTCAAAATATAAATTTTATAAACTCACGAGGCTTAGCCTATTAATACTCTAAATTCAATATAAATTTTAAAATCTTTAACATGGTGTATAAGGGTCTTCCTTACTTGGTCCATGGTTTCTATCCCAGCTAGTATCACATACTTTCTCACTCTATGGGTTCCAGTCACAGGTATCTTTTAGTTCCCTAAATGACTCATAGTTAGTATTACCATGTAGCATTATAAAAACAAGGATCATTTTAATAATGAAAGTAGGTGATGCTAATAATTACTCTGGGACAACAAGCATAAATCAGGACTTCTCTGGGTAGACTGATATTAACTATAACTTTATCTGTAATCCTTCTTGCTACAAAGGGTATGAATAGACTGTTTTGCTTATTAGCTAAAACAGCCTTTCTTCTACTTTTCTTCTAAGTAGCTAATCCTTTAGTAATCAATTAACACTATCCACTTATAAATAAGCCAGATTTCTCTGTTACAATATCTTAATAGTGATTCATTTGTTGCACCTTTCACAGCCTCACCTGTGTAATTATTTGTATGATTATTTCATTAAGATCTCTTTCTCCCACTAGCTTGTTTGCTTCTTTACAAAGAACCCACATATATATTTGCTCTACATTTTAACCTTTGCTTTTGAAAACTATGTTGTCACATTAGAGGTACTTGGTGAATTTTTTATTAAATAAATTAATATACCTAATAATGCATATGGCTTATGTGAAAGAGATTGTAATACTTTTAATATTAATATTAAAAGACATAAAGACATCTAATGAGCTCAGTATATATTAAGTGTACCTTGGTGGGAAGACTAATATTGTGTAGATAATGATACAATCTAGATTTATTTAAGATTTATGTGATCCCAATATACTTGTATCTTCATGACAAGTATGTTAATTATAAATTATGTTGTTGTTGTTCAGTCACTAAGTCGTGTCCAACTCTTTGTGACCTGCAGCACACTAGGCTTCCCTGTCTTTCACTGTCTCCCGGAATTTGCTCAAATTCATGTCCACTTCCCCACTCCAGTACTCTTGCCTGGAAAATCCCAAGGCTGGAGGAGCCTGGTAGGCTGCGGTCTATGTGGTCGCTAAGAGTCGGACACGACTGAGCGACTTCACTTTCACTTTTCACTTTCATGCATTGGAGAAAGGAAATGGCAACCCACTCCAGTGTTCTTGCCTGGAGAATCCCAGGGACGGGGGAGACTGGTGAGCTGCCATCTATGGGGTTGCACAGAGTTGGACACGACTGAAGCGACTTAGCAGCAGCAGCATGTCCATTGAGTTGGTGATGCTGTCTAACCATCTCATCTTCTGCAGCCCTCTTCTCCTTTTGCCTTCAATCTTTCCCAGAGTCAAGGTAGTTTCCAATGAGTCAGCTCTTCACATCAGATGGCCAAGTATTGGAGCTTCAGCTTTAGCATCCAGTCCTTCCAATGAATATTCAAGGTTGATTTCCTTTAGGATTGGCTGGTTTAAGTCCCAAAGAAGTAAAAAAATGATTAGCAAAATACATATTGAAATATATTAGCAAGAACAATAGCAATCTAGTCTTTCCAAGTACCAAACAGTCTATAAAGCTAAAGATAATTTAACATTATAGTATTGGTATAAAATAAATATATTCAAAATAAGAAAAAAGAAACAGCCTAATCATAAAATCGTATGAATATGTGTACCTATGGTATAGATATATTTAGCATTTTAGTTGCCTGTTTTTTAATCTACATCCTGGCTTAAGTGATATTCAATCCTTACTATACGTTTGCCTTTTCTGTTGCAATTTTCTCTTCTCTGTAGACGCTTTTTTTTCCATTTACAGAAAACCCTTTAACATTCTTTTAGGGTAAGTTTAGTGCTGCTGAATTCTTTTAGTTTTTGTTTGTCTAAAACGTCTTTATCTCTCCTGCTTCACTCAATGATAATCTTGCTGAATATGGTATCCTAGGTTGCAGGGTTTTCCCATTCAGAACTTTGACTATATCACCCCATTCCCTTCTGGATAATTATGCAAAGAAATTAGCTCATAGCCTCATGGGTGTCCCCTTGTGAGTGACTCTTTGTTTTTTCCTGCCTTTAGACTCCTCTATCTTTAAATTTCACCATTTTAATTGTGACATGTCTTAGTATAGGTCTGTTTGGTTTCATCTTATTTGAGACCCTCTGTGCTTTGTGTACCTGGATATCTGTTTCCTTCAAGTTCAGGAAATGTTCAGCCATATTTTCTCCAAATACACTAAAAAAATTTTTTTTTTATTGGAGCATAGTTGCTTTACATTGTGATGTCAGTTTCTGTTCTACGGTAAAGTAAATTGGTTACATGTACACATATATCCACTCATTTTTAGATTTCCTTCCCATTTAGGTCACCACAGAACATTGTGCTAAACAGTAGGTTCCCATTTGTTATCTATTTTATACATAGTAGTGTATATACGTCAATCCTAACTCCCACCTTCATTCTACTCCTCCACCCCTTTCCCCCTGGGTAACCATAAGTTTAGTGTCTGAGTCTGTGACTTTGTTTCTGTTTTGCCAATAAGTTCATCTGTACCGTTTTTCTATATATCACACATATGCATTAATTTACAGTATTTGTTTTTCTCTTTCCAACTGATTTCACTCTGTATGATAGTCCATCCACATTTCTGCAAATGGAACTATTTTGTGCCTTTTTATGGCAGAGTATTATTCCACCGCATATATGTATGATATCTTCTTCATTCATTCCTCTGCAGATGGACATTTATGTTGCTTCTATGTCTTGCTTATTGAAATAGTGCCTCAATGAACATAGGGGTGCATGAGTGAATGTTGCTTAGTTGTGTCCAACTCTTTGCCACACCATGGGTTGTAGCCCACCAGTGTCCTCTGCCCATGGAATTTTCCAGGCAATAATACTGGAGTGAGTAGCCATTCCCTTCTGCAGGGGATCTTCCTGACCCAGGGATTGAATCCAGGTCTCTGGCATTGCAGGCAGATTCTTTACCAACTGAGCCACCAGGGAAGCCCCATAGGGGTGCATACATCCTTTCAAATTATGGTTCTCTCCAGATTTATGCCCAAGAGTGGGATTGAGGGGTCATATGGAAGCTATATTCTTAGATTTTTTAAGGAAACTCCATACTGTTCTCCATAGCGGCAATACCAATTTACATTCCTACCAACAGTTGAGGAGGGTTCCCTTCTCTTTAAATACATTTTTGATCTCCTTCTCTCTCTTCTCCTTCTGGAACCCCTATTATGTATAGTTGGCATGCTTTATATTATCCCATAGATCTTGCATGTTGTTTTTATTTATTGCTTGTTTGTCTTTCTATCTGCTATTCTGATTAGAATTTTAAATTTCAGATCACTTAGGCATTCTTCTGAGTCATTTAGTCTGCTATTCATTGCTTCTAGAGTGCTTTTTAATCTCAGAAATTGAATTGTCTATCTTTGATTGGGTCTTCTTTATACTTTCTAGTTTCTTGTTAAAACGACCTATGATCAATTCTCTTCCCTAATTCAGTTAGAGTTTTTATTAGTAATGTTTTAAATTCATTATCTGGTAGGCTGATTACTTCTGTTTCATTATTCAATTTTCAGGGATTTTCTCTTGCTCTTTCAATTGACAGTAGTTCCTTTGCCTTTTCATTTTACTTAACTTTCTCTGTCTCTACGAGTTTAGGCAAAACTGTTACCTATTGTGTTCTTGAGGCAGTGAGTTGTGTGGGAGCATCCTCATGTAGACCGAGTGCCCTCCCATTTGGTGGGAGAAGTGGATTTGATGTGAATGCCAGTCACATCTTTCCTCAAGGTGTGCTGGCCGCCATCACCTTGGTCGGAGGTGTGGTGGTGATGGAGTAGCTAGAGGCTGATTAGGGTGAGAGATGGGACTTCCTCTCTGCTCAGTGACCGTAGTTGCCATGTTGGAGCAGAGTTTGCTTCCAAGTTGCTAGAGCAAGTCTTGAGGGTCGAGCTCCAGCTGGTTCTGTTTCCTTTGGGTGTTTTTCCTTTTCCCCACACTGGGGACTTTGCCCCAAAGGCAGGGAGTACTGAAGTAGATGAGGCTGGTGTACTTATAAATGTCTGATGTGCTGACTGTGTAGGCATCTATGGCTTCACTCAGACACAGTCTAAGGTCATACCTTTTCCCTTACCGTGGTCATCCAGATCTAGTGCTAGTTTATGGCATGGAATGGCAGGGGTTGGAGTGTTTGCTTGACTGGCACTGTGGAGTGTGGTGTGGTGACTGTGGAAAATCAAGCAGTTGTGTTGCTATCAGAAGTCTGGGCTGCTTTAGGGGTGCTGTTTGAGTCACCAACAGTGACCACCACTGCCCCACCTGGACCACACCCTGGACCCTGTGTTGCCTCTGTGTCCTCGGATCAAGCCTTTTCCTAGGTCCTGGCTACCCTAGATCTAGCATCAAGCTGTAGCATGCAGTGAGTGAGGAATCTAGGAGTGCAGTGAGTGAGGAATCTAGGGGTACAGTGAGGCAGCAGCTGCTACATGAGACCTCTTTCTGCTTTGTTTGAAGGCACTTGGCAGGCAAGCCAGCATCTGCCTTACGAGTGGAGTTTAAGCTTCTTCAGCCCCTCTCTCCATTCCAAATCTTCTCCAACAAGCGTAGGGGCTTACATCCTCCATGTAGGACCCCTGGATTGGGATGCCTGGACTGTGGCACAACCCTCTGACGTCCCAGGGCGACTGTTCACCTATACAATCTCCCATTTGCTCTTAGTCTCCTCCCAAGGATACAGGTTCTGCTTTTTTTCCAGTCTTACCCAATTACATGGGTGTCATTCTTACAATCTTGGTTGTAGAGGAGTACTTCTGCCAGTTTCCAGTTCATTTTCTATGACAATTATTCCACAGGTAGTTGCATTTTTGGTGTGTGTGTAGGGGGTGGTGAATTCCATGTCTTCTTACTCTGCCTTTTTGATCCTCTTCTAGTACATTTATTGTTATGAGTCCAGCAATGCATTTGAGATTTAAGCTGCAGTAACATGGTCAAGAGAATTCAAAGTCTTCCTCATATGAGCCTGAACTTGGCTGATTGAAACTTTTTGTCCAACAAGTTACATGATCTTGTAGTTGGACTAGGATCAGATCTTTAAAATGTAGTCAAGCAGAAAGATTTTCTTTACAATTAGTGTGAAGTCTCCAAAATATCTTAGAAGCAACCATAAGCCATTCAGACTAAATAAAATAAATTCAAGATAGGAGCGTCCCAGTCACTCTATTTTTTTCAACTCAAGTTTAGCCAATGAGAGGGACAGATTCTCCAAAACAAAACAAAATACATCATGTGAAATGATGTGGGTTAAAGGTTTCATATTTGAAAATAGAAATATAGATGTTAAGAAAAATAGCACAATTAGAAATTGTTTATTTTAATGAGCTTGAAATTTAAAATATAAATAATTGATAGCTTGAAGATCTTTGAAAGGGTAACATTAGTAAAGCTGTGTAATGGGGGTGTTAATTCTAGAGGCATCTGGAGAAAAATAGTGGATAGTGATAGAGAGTTTGTAGAATATTATAAAAGTTCCACATAAAAATAATGAAAATTTGAATGGGGAAAAGGTTATGGTGCTGTGAAAAAGTAAATAGATATGTGAAGCACTATAGTAATAGAATAAACAGTACTTTGTGACTGACTTGTGTGCTATGTCAAAGGCATTTGCTTCAGAGGCAACTTTGGTCATTAAGTCATAATTGGGTTTACTAACTGCTTAGAATAGCAATAATAAGATGTGGAAATCTGCAATGATTAAAGCATCAGTCACTACCTCATAAATGTCTGTCATAAGAAAAATGTTTTATATTTAATGTCAATTATTTGCAAGTGATAATTCTAATTTATTCTGTAGCTAATCATTAAAAAATAAATGAATAAATTGTATTCAAACTTCTCTGAATTTCTATTTTATTTGCATTCTCAAAGGTTTAAAAGTGATAAATCTTAAAATGTATTTTCATTTGTAAATTTTACAAATTCCAGTTAAATGCCTAGAAGACATTCTGAATACACAGGAAAACAATACTGCTGTGGCTGGATATTGCAACACAATATAGCAAAACAGAGGTAAGTATTGAATTGCAATGAGAATCTTGTTATCAATGTAGATTGCTTAAATTTAGATGCATATATGCAATTAATAAATACAAAATCAAAGTTAGTAACTATGGCTCACTTTTCAGAAAAATTCTTAAGTATCATGGGCTTCTCTTGAAGTTAGGGAGGATAATTAAAAACAATAATACACCCAGGTGGGATGCACGAGACAAGTGCTCGGGCCTGGTGCACTGGGAAGACCCAGAGGAATCGGGTGGAGAGGGAGGTGGGAGGGGGGATCGGGATGGGGAATACGTGTAAATCTATGGCTGATTCATATCAATGTATGACAAAACCCACTGAAATGTTGTGAAGTAATTAGCCTCCAACTAATAAAAAAATTTTTAAAAAAATAAATAAATAAAATGCTCTGCAAAGATTAAAAAAATTAAAAATAAAAAAAAAAAAACAATAATACAAAAATTATGATACACAGAGTTAGTATGGGTGACAAAGTTATCCTCATGGATGCATTTTTTGTTGTCAAGGTAACTGGTTCTTCTCTGAAGAAAACTGATATCTTATTTCTGCTGAAAATAAGATCTTGGCAGCAAGGAAATTGTCCTGAAGCAATGAGCTCCAGTCTTCTCAAGACATATAACAAAGAAGAATTAGAAATGTATGGCACAATAATCCTTCTTACATTTTCTTTTCTTTTTTTTTTTTTTTGTTTTTTACATTTTCTTATACAGAAGGTAATTATAGAGACATTTTAACATTCTGTGTTCTTTCAAGTATGCTCAACTCAGCATATTGTAATAATTGGAGATCTCTTAATCAAACCCAAATATCAAAATATGGGCTTAAATGGTTATGTGATTTTTAAATTTTAAATATATTTGTACATAGAAGCAAATGCTAATATACTAAAATTTCAGACCCTGCTAAATAAATGAGAGGAAGCCACATAGCACATATACACTAAAGAGCATTTAGTCACAATGAGCACTTAAAAAATACCTAGTATTTATTGATTACTTCTAATGTTCCCAATACTACTTCAGTGTATCACATATTAGATCATGTACGGCCCCAATAATTCCTACAAAACTGTACTATTTTTATGGCTGTCATATTAACAAAGAAACAGAGACCCAGAAAGAATGAGGAATTTTCCAAAGTTGTATAGCTAGTAAAAAATAGAAACATAATTTAAGCCAAAATAGGTTTACTCTAGAGATTACACATGGAACCATTATGCTATGCTGACCTCAGAACAAGAAGTCATGTCAGATCAAGTTGTAAAAATATTGCTTCTTCAGAAATAGTGAGGGCTGCAGATTTACATTTTCCCCACCCAGCTGTATCTTTCAGAGAGGAACAAATGAGAAAAATAACTTTCAAGAATGAAATATTATACTGGCTCTTTATAAAGAGTGTTTTATGAATATTTTATACTAATCATTCTCTGGAATATGGAAAAAAGAGACAAATAGAAGTGATATTTTTCAACTTAGTAGACTCCAGCAAGCTTAAAGAATATAGGTCTCCTTTAATTTTAGTTCTCATCTACTATGTGACTGTATATTATTTCTTTTTTTACTGCATTCAAGTTCTGTTATTGCCTTTAATAAAGACTTCAGTCTATAGCATGATGATAAGTTGATGGCATATATACTGACAATTTCCATATGATGCCCTTGGGAGACACACCTCATAATTTCAGCATTCCTCCCTGCCGAGGCTGTCCTCTGCTCTAAATAGTTCCTGACAATCTTTCCCAGTTGCATTGCTCCCATCTCAATCACATAAAATGGTCTAAATTAAACTTGTATATACAGATCATTGGGCTTCCCGGGGCTCAATGATAAAGAATCTACCTGCCAATGTAGGAGACGCAGGAGACCTAAGTTTGATCCCTGGGTTGGGAAGATGCCCTGCAGAAGAAAAGACAACCCATTCCAGTACGCTTGCCTGAAAAATTCTATGGACAGAGTCTGATGGGCTACAGTCTAAAGAGTTGCAAAGAGTCAGACACCACTGAGTGACTGAACATGCATACATATCAATAGTGAACTCATTCTTCTTTCAGGAAAAACAATTTTTTAAACTGTATATACAAAGTAACACATTTGTTAAGGCAGTGTCTCCTAATGATCTCTTACCTCAAAGTAAATACAGGTTACCCATAACTTACAGTGGAATAGCTAATGTCTGTGAATATTCCAAAACTGATAGAAGACATCAAACCACATAATGCCAAAGCATTCTGAATTCCTATCGGGTGAACAAAATAAAAACAATGTTATGTATACCATGTTTAATTGCTGAAAACCAAGGATAAATGGAAGCTGAAAGGCAGGTAGTAAATACAGAATTTATATATTTGTATATTTATTTGTTAATGCTTTTTTTTTTTCTTTATTGAGTTTGTCACAACATTGCTTCTGTTTTCTGTTTTGGTTTTATTGCCCACGAGGCACACAAGATCTTAGCTCCTGAACAGGGATTAAACCCACATCCTCTGCATTGTAAAGTCAAGTCTTAACCACAGGACAACAAGGAAAGTCCAGAATTTACTTTTAAAGAAGTAATTAGTAGCTAATCTATAAAAAGGAAAAAGAAAGCATGGAAGTATTGAAAGACAATTGTTATACAAAACTCTATCCCCAGAGAAAAGATAATTATATGAGAATCATATGAAGATATACTTATATTCCATAGGTGAAATAAAGATAATTTAAGATAGGTAGAGAAAAATTGTCATTACCTTAGGTCTTTGCTAAGGATATACTATAATGTCCTTTAGATGTTAGAAAATAATCCCAAATGGAACCTCTAAGATTCAGGATAAAGGGCAATGAAATAGGTAAATGCAGGTGTAAATCTAAATGAATAGTGATTATACAAAGCCATAATATTAGTGTCTATAGTTTAAAATTGCATAAGTTTGAACTACACTGTAAATGTTGCATTTAAATTAAAAGGAGGATATGGAGTTAAAAGGACCTAAGGCTATGGCCCAGAGAGTAGAGAATCTGCCTGCGATGTAGGACATGCAGGTTAAATCTCTAGGTCGGGAAGATCCCCTGGAAATATTGCTCAGGTAATCCTATGGACAGAGGAGACTGGGGAACTACAGTCCACATGATCACAAAAGAGCTGGATGTGACTTAGCAAAAACAACAACAAAGTTATTAAAATGTCTAAGAAGGAGTAAAGGGAGTATTTATCTTGGGCATTACTAGGTCAAGAATGCATGTTGAAATTTTTAGTTACTTAGAATAACTGCTAAAATAATAAAATATTATGCAGTTATGAAGCTAATGAAGGAATTAATTAGTGGAATGATAATAGTTTAGTGGATAATTCTTTTTCCTTAATTTATTTATTTGTTTTTTCATGTTTGGCTGTGCTAGGTCTTCCTTGCTGAGTGCAGGCTCTGAAGCTGAGGCTCATTAGTTACGGCACACAGGCCGAGTTGTCCTGCATGTGGAATCTTCCCAGGCCAGTGACTAAACCAGCGTCCCCCACATGGGCAGGCAGATTCTTAACCACTGGACCGCCAAGGAAGTCCAAACAGCTAATTCTTAATTAACAGATAATACTCCACGAAATCAATGAAGTAGAAGATTTCATATCAGAATCATTCTTAGACAAAGACAATCAATCTGAGGGTTGCAGGAGTTAAGGCAAGCATTTCAGCCTTATCCTTTCTGGGTATCCAGGGGCCCATAAAGTATTCAGGGTGGATATTGGAGTATGAGAATGAATAATTCTAATCTCAAAAATGGAAGAACGCTCAAATGCCTCCAAGTCAGAGTTTTCTTATATTCTCCTTTTCCTATCAACTACTTTCACTTGCAGACTAATTTTATTTACTTCTGTCAATTGTTCCTTTATTTAAAAACTACTTCAGCTTCCTTTGGCTTCTTCACAGTTCTTAACAGATTCATTTGTCTCAGATGAATATATATAGTTTAGTAGCCCATAATGTAATTTTCTCAGCCTCTTTTTCTAGAAAAAGAACCATGTGGTTTTGTGTGAGGAAGCCACACTAAGGAACTTCATCTTTGTGTACTCTAACTCCCCATTTATTTCAGTTTCAAGTAGTGGCCTAAAATAAATTTTCAAAGTCCTTTTGCTCTATTTCTCCCCCTTAACATGTGTTTCTGTAAGAACTAGTTTATTATCTTCATGAGGAACTGATGGTAACTGATTCTTCAAATCATTTTAATAGCTGAGGCTCCAAATATACTTATTATCTTAATTTCTACTTTCAGTGAGTTTTCTTCACTAGGATTTTACAGTCCCCAGATATAATCCCCATGATTGTCTTATTACTGACTACTCTAGAAAGAATGCCTCATCATTGTTCTCTCAAGAGAAAATGTGTGTATCTCACCCTGTTTGTTGGAAAGAGTATGCTCCACTTCCAAAAGGCCATTATCATGGGAAACAGTAGCTTATGTTGCATGTTGATAATAGTAATAAACATGGCAGACACTGCAGGTAAAAGCTGCGAGACTCTCCAGACCTATACACACCTGGAGCAAGAGGTTAGAGGGAGAGACGTACAACAGATCATCTACAGGCTCTGAGGACAAGCCAGGAAGTTAGGACATTTCAAAGCAGCCATATATAAGAGGGAATAAAAATCTGCACAGAGACTCAGGCAAGATGCAAGTTCAAAAAGGCCTGAGAACCCTGTTTGAGAAAAGCACGTTAGGAACTTGTTCAGAAACCAGTGATCTTTAAAAGACGGCTGCTCTCGTCTACAGATCCTGGACTTGAGCTGCAACATACAGCTCTTTAAGGATACCTGGCATCGCCTTAGAAATTTATTTTTCACAGCATTGGTGAAAGGTATGTCTTCTAGATCACTTCCTGTATGTGGGTGAGAGGGTCTTGAATGACAAATCCAATTTAATGTTCTTATCCCCTTAAGTCACTGAATTCCTTCCTCTATATTTAACCAAGGCAGGCCCAGCATTCACGCTCACTCAGCATGGACTGTTTGTCAAATCTTTGTGTTATACACTTAAAACAAATATATCATATGCCAATTATATCTCAGTGTAAACAAGCCCTGCTGAAACTAATAAACTAAATCAGCAAAGTTATAGGATACAAATCAACACCCAAAAATCAACTGCATTTCTATACACTAAAAATGAGCTAGTGAATTATGAAAAAATTAAACAATCCCGTTTATAACAGCATCAAAAAATAATAAAATACTTAGTGATAAATTTAACCAAGGAGGTGAAAAACTTGTACACTGACAACAAATCATTAATGGAAGAAATTAAAGAAGACACAAATGAATGAAAAGAAAATCTATGTTTATGGATTGGAAGATTTAATATTATGGAAATGTCCAAATATTGGGCTTTCCAGGTGGCACTAATGGTAAAGAACCCACCTGTCAATGTAGACATGGGTTCAATGTCTGGGTCGGGAAGATGCCCTGGAGAGAAGGGAATGGCAACCCACTCCGGAATTCTTACCTAAAGAATCTACATGGACAGAGGAGCCTGGTGGGCTTTAGGCCATATAGGGTCACAAAGAGTCGGACACTACTGAAGCAACTTAACATGCACACATAGATGTTCATATTATCCAAAGTGATCTGCAGATACAATGCAATTTCTATCAAAACCCGAATGGCCTTTCTTTTTAACAAAAAAATAAATAAAACCAATACTAAAATATGCATAGAACTGCAAGAGATCCTGAATAATCTAAGCAATTTTGAGCAAGAACCAAGCTGAGGGTATCACACTCGGATTTCAAAACATATTACAAGGCTATAGTAGTCAAAATAATATGATACTGGCATATGCAACAATGCAGATAAGCCTGGAAGACATGATAAGAGAAAGAAGCCAGACAGAAGAACAAATACACATGATTCCACTTATATGAGGTAATGAAAAGAGTCGATTCATAGAAACAGAGAACAGAACAGTGGTCGCCAGGAACTGAGAGTGGAGGAAATGGGGAGCTGCTGCTCAATCAGTATAAAATTTTAGTTTTGCGATACAAATAAGTTATAGAAATCTATTGTAGAGCATTGTCACTATACTTTAAAATTTTTCAAGAGGGTAGATATCATGTCGTGTTCTTATCACAGTAAAAATAAATAAAATAAAAATGTTCAGAGTGGTTTAAAAAAAAGTTACTACACCCTATATTGTGATGAACTGAATTTCTATTACTATAGTTCTGTAAGCTTAGAATGGATGGAGAAGAGAGGAAAAATCACATGCATTCTACCGAAATTCTGACTCCAAAATAGTGTCCACTTTGTCACTATCTATTTCTGTCACCCTTTCAGAAAAAGTGACTTCAGAAAACAGATTTTATCAGTTCTTTTTACTTCTGTTAAGTGACACTCCCATAACCATGTCTAAACCATTGCAGATTTTTTTTTGGTATTATCTATTCAATGAATGAATGCATGCATGAATGTACAAATGGAACCTGAAGAGGAATAGCACTCTAAAACTGAATAACTTTTAAGAACCAACTAAGATCTTGGGGAGTGGGAAGAAGAGACGGGTAAGATAGGGAGAGAGGATTAAGTGATACAAATTACTATATATAAAATAAATAGACTACAAGGATATATAATACAGCACAGGGAGTATAGCTGATATTTTACAATAACTATAAATGAAATATAACCTTTAAAAATTGCAAATCACTATGCTATAGACCTGAAACCTATATAACATTGTAAATCAACTATACCTCAATGAAAAAATAAATGCATAAAATGTATTTTTATAAAAGAGGGAGAAAAGAATCAACTATGAACAGGTTCAACACCAATATGAGAGTTATTATTACTGTTAAAGTGCTGTCATGTCCAACTCTTTACAAACTCGTGAAATGCAGCACGCCAGGCTTCTCTGTCCTTCACCATCTCCCAGAATTTGCTCACACTCACGTCCGTTGAGTTGGTGATGCCATCTAATCATTTCATCCTCTGTCGCCCTGTTCTCCTCTTGCCTTCAATCTTTCCCAGTATCTTTTCCAATGAGTTGGCTCTTCTCATCAGGTGGCCAAAGTGTTGGAGCTTCGGCTTCAGCATCAGCCCTTCCAATGAATAGTCAGGATTGATTTCTCATAGGATTGACTACTATGTAGGGAAGGAAAACTGAGTTGAATAGATTTATTTAAAGATGATTATCACCTTTCCAACTTATCCACTGAGTGGGGTAATCTAATGAGAAAAAGTACAGAGTATCTAGAAAAGTAGCAGCACAAAGCTAAATGATATGACAACAGAATGGCAAGCTATTTAGTGTTCAAATCTAATTTTTTTAACTTTTTATTTTGTATTTGAGTATAACCAATTAACAATGTTGTGATAGTTTCAGGTAAACAACCAAGGGACTCAGTCATACACATACACATATCCATTCTCCCCCAAATTCCCTCCCATCCAGCCTGCCTCAAAACATTGAGCAGAATTCCCTGTGCTATACAGTAGGTCCCTGTTGGTTATCCGCTGGAGTTTGAGATGGACAAATCTAATTTTAATTGATCCAAATTGGGTGGACATTCTCTTCCTTTCCTTCTTCAACCTGCTGAACAAGAGATGTCAAACGTCAGTTGTTTCGAGTACCTGATTCTGTTAAGTGTTAGATCTATAAACTTGAATAAGATTCACAATCCCTAAAAGATTCATTCTCATCATCTGAAAAAATGCAAAACTAAACTGAATAGAAATATGTCCTGAGAACAGTTCAATGTATAAACATATAAAAGTATTAACATATACCTAGCAACTAATAATAATAATAATAATTAGAAAAAACATGTATGTTGGGGCTCACAGGACAGAGGGTGATATTTAGAATAAGTTTGGAAATTAAATTTTAACTAAAGAATCTGAACCCTGATATGGCACAGTGCCGAAATTTTCATAAATGCTACAAACATGGTCATCACGTATCAATCAACCTGTCTTCTTTGTTCATACCTTTATGCATCAGTTGAACATGCTCTATCAGTTCAATAGTTTATACGTGTGTGGCTGAAACATCACACTGTACAGTACAGAATATTTCCAACCACAGACTTGTTGCTGCTTGAAACAACAGTTAACACTTACACTAGTCTTGATGTGACCATGCAGCTCTGGGGAAGAGTTGGAAGGGCGTGGAAAACATGAAAACAGCATGGTTGATTAAAAGAACAAGCAGCTGCTGCAAAATATATTAAGAGTCAAAGCAATGTACCTGGCCAAGGAATAGAAGATGAAGTTTAAAGAGAGAAAGAGACCAAAAGTGAGGTGTACAACCCTGGATGTGCGTGATCACTGTCACTTTAATATTATTGTTTGTGTTGTTAGTCAGGCAAGTGTGATCACAGGAAATCACACTAGATTCAGAATCATGACAGCCTTTACCCACTAAAAGAGGAGGATGGAAGAATAAATACCCAAACAAAGGAAAAAAATAAATAAGTAAAGATTATGATCATAAAGCATTGGCTGGCCTGTGGATACTCTAGCCACATTTGACATGAGATCTATTTTAACCTGAAAATTCATTTTAATATAATAGAATGCATAGAGGTAGCATATTCTGTAGATGGAAATACTGGAAAATAAAGACACATCAGGAACACCTAAATTGCCATGGGGAAGGGTCTCAATAATACCAAACAAAAGTTATTCTGGTTGCTATTAAATAAGATTTTTATAAATATTTACCTTAGTGAAAAACTTTATTGTCTGTCTCAATTTCCTCAGCACCACTGAAAAGTGATTGAACTCAATGGAAAGTTTTCAGAACAGGCAACTCACACGGGGAGAAAAGAAAGCTATCATATGACAAAAATTATTCCTGAGAAAAAAGGTGAATCACACAACCATGGTTTTACAGAATATATTAAAAGAATCAACCTATTCTTAGAAATCAGTTGCAAGACTGTGTAGTTAAATGTCAATTTTAGCAAGAATACAATCTAAAATTTAAAGCTTATTTTACAAATAGAGTCAAATTTCTAAATTAAAAATATGTTATTTTAATCCAGAGTGACATGAAACATAGCCAACATGAACCACACATAACATCCAACAGAGTCAGAAAATAAAGACAAATCAAATGACAAATAGTGATTGTTCTTTTATAGACAGTGCTTTCTCATCATTTCTCTAAAGAAAGTATAATGTGTAAAGTCCATGATATCATATGTAAAGCCTGTGAAGAGAAAGGAATTTTAAGATTAAAACTTTTTATTAATAAGCATTATATATGAATATATATATATATATGAATTAGTTCCCAGTGAGGTCATTTGAAAATCAAGCATAATAATATTTGTTCAGCAAAATGTAAAATGGGAAATCTATAATTAGCATAGTTCAGGTCCTAGAGCCAAACAGGTGAAAATGTTTTACTTTTCAGAGATATGGATTTTGGTATTGTGGATAAGGGATAAGACATTTGTATCTCTCGTGTCAGTATATCAAATAAAGTATTCTCAATTCTTTCTTTGCAAAACATGTTTCCAATACCACCACCCCCACCCCACCATTCCTGAACCCTTCTACACATTGTTCCATATTGATAATTTATCTTAGTGATCTTACCCATGTGTCACAATAAAGAAGCTGACATACAGATTAGACAAGATAGGTTCAATGAATCTCCACAAAATAACTGTGTTAACAAGTCATACTTCTGATTTGGTACAAGAAATATCTCCCCCAAAACACTGTGGTCCTTTGTCCTTGGGAGACCTGCTTTCTTCCACCCTGTGTCAGTCACTACCCTTTTTGTCCCCCTCCACTTTCCCCTGCTCTGCTCCTAATTCAGGTGCTGGTTCCCACAAAATATATGTCACAGTTTTCATGCCAATCCGCTTCCAGTCCGATTCAGTCAATGGGAGCAACTGGCTTGACATTTGAAAGGCAGGAAGTGGGGAGAAGCCTGGTCTTCTTGCACCTCTGTCTCTGCTCCAGGCTACATCTCCCACCATGGCTACATCTTCCACCATGGTGGTTACACCAAATGGATTTAATTCCTACCATACAGCAACTGCCTCCGCTTCCCAGCCTCCACCAGACACCATCCCACCAACTGGAACTGTGGTCCCGGTTCCCACTAAGTGGCTTTGGAGACCCACCTGCTCCCTCATCTCCTCCAGCCCTGGGAATGGTCCCCACTTTCTATTTTTCTCATCTCTGGGCTGTCTTCTTTCTCCCTGTTTGTCTTTTCAGATCTACAACTGCTTTGGAAATATTTTCCTGTATTAAATTCCCTCCATTTAATGATCTGACCTGGGCTTAGTGTACCTGACTGGACCCTCCCTAGTGCTGCTCTCTTCTTCAAATAAGATCCAAACTAATTGACACATTCTTGCTTGCCTGACTAGTCCTCCAGTCTCATTTCCTATCCCTCTCCTCTTCATTCACTCAGCTCTGGTCACAACGCCTTCTTGCTGTTCCTCAAACAAACCATGCCATCTTGTATCTGAAAGCCTTTGCACTGTTTGTGCGGCTCCTCCCCAAAATGTTTTGGAGGCTTGCTCCTTCATTTCATTTATATTTTGTGCAGGTTTTATTCCTGGAAAATCCTCACGGAGCCCTGTACCTATAGTTGTCCTCACTTGGGCAATGAACTTGCACTGATTTATTTTCCAATCATGATCATCCCTTCAAATCAGACATCCTGTGTCCCACACTTTCTGTTTGAGCTCTATATTTTAAAAAATATATATTTATGTATTTCTTTGGCTGTATCAGGTCTTATTTGCAGCACAAGTCATCTTTGTTGTATCATGCAGGGTCTCTGATCATGGTGCACCAGCTCTCTAACTGTGACACACACACTCCAGAGTGTGCAGACTCAGGAACGCCATGGTATGTAGGACCTTTGCTCCCTGACCAGAGACTGAACCCAGCCCCCTGCATTGCAAGACCCTCAGGGAAGTCTGGTTGAGCTCTATATTTGACGAGACAATATCCTCATATAGTTGGAGAAGGGAATGGCAACCCACTCCAGTATTCTTGCCTGGAAAATCCCATGGACAGAAGAGCCTGACAGGCTACAGTCCATGGGATAACGAAGAGTCCGACACAGCTGAGCAACTGAGCACATTCTTATATAGTATCTACATTTGTTTGCTATTGCTACAGCAATGAATCACTACAATCTTAGTAAGTAAATGAAAACAACAGAAATTTATTCTCCTATAGTTTTGGAGGCTAGAAATCTAAATGAGGGCCAATGTTAAGATTTCATCAGATCCGGTTTCATCTGCAAGCTTCAAGTCTCATCCTTGTCTCACCCAGCTTTTGTGGCTGCCAGCATTTCTTGAACTGTGGCCACATCACTCTAGTCTCTGTTTCTGCAGCCACATCACTTTACCCCCTCTCATTAATCGCCTGTCAAGGCACACTCTACTTCCATGCTGAAAGAACACTTGGGATTACATTTAGGACACACCTGGATAATTGAGAATAATCCTCCTATTTCAGGATTCTTAATTTGCAAGCTTAGATGTGCGGGAACATGGACATTAGTGTTATCAGTTGGGCATACATTATCATAAGTAACAGAATTAGCTTCAAAATCATGATTGCTCTTTTATTTGGAAGAGGAAGGAAGGAGGAAGAAGAGACAGAAAAAAATGTGAAATAATATGAGGCTGGAAAAGTCTTTAATGAAAGTTAGAATTACATGAGGATGGAAAAATCATTAATGCAAGTCATATGTGTGATGATGCAAATGTTACAATCATATTCTAAATGATATATTTATTCCCCAGAGATTTCTTTTCAAGTGAGTGCATTGGATAGCATATTTTTTAGAAGAAAATAATGGGAAAGAAAATGCATTATCAGGAAAAGCTCTCAAATACCTGGCATACTTTCCACTTCTATAAAAAATAAAATAAAATTTTTTGAAAACTTGAATTATTCCCCCTTAGGGAACTAAATTGCAATTGGACAAGAAAGTTATAAGAACACACATATAGATATTCATGTTAAACAAAACAAGAAACTAGATTATGCCAACATGATACAAATAATTCCTAAAATAATAAGTGAATGAGACAGGCATGATTTACAGAACATGTGGAAGGAAGCAATCCATTCCTAGCAACTAGCTATAAAACCTCTGTATTTAAATGAAAGTTTTAGGAAGATTATAGAAAGCTAAGAATTTAAAGCACTAAGATTTTAAAATCCATGTTTGTCAGGAGACAAAGCCTTAAGAGATGAATAAGAAAAACAACAGACAATAAAAAGCGTTAAAGATAGCACCAGTTCAAGGATTGTAAGTACAAGATAGAGTCACACTACTTGTTTTCTCTCTCTCTCTTTTTTAAGGTAAGAAGTAGATTTATTTAGAGAGAAATGCATTCCACAGACAGAGTGCAGCCATCTCAGAAGGCAAGAGGCCCCAAAATATGGGGTGATTCATTTTTATGGACTGGGTAATTTCAGGGCTTCCCTGATGGCTCAGCAGATAAAGAATCTGCCTGCAAAGCAAGAGACCTGGGTTTGATCCCTACGTCAGGAAGACCCCCTGGAGGAGGAAATAGCAACCCATTCCAGTTTTCTTGCCTCAAAAAATCCCATGGACAGGGGAGCCTGGTGGGCTACAGTCCAAATGGTCACAAAGAGTCAGACACAACTGAATGACCAATCACACACAATGAATAGGGGAATTTTTCCAACATTTTGGGTAAGGGGCAGGGATTTCCAGGAATTGGTCCAGTGCCCACTTAGTTCCCTTTTATGGTTAGCTTCAGAACTGTCATGGTGGCTGTAGGTATGCCCTTTAGCTTATGCTAACGAATTATAATGAGCATATAAAGAGGCTCAAGGTCTACTGAAAGTTAAATCTTCCACTATCTTGGACCTAGTTGGTTCTAACTACATTTTTTTTTTCCCAATAATAAAACTATATATAGATGCCAAATCCCTACTATATATATGTTTTATTTTTGGTTGAAAATACACACACACACACACCCACACGCATGCATCTTTCTGGGGACAGCCTCATTCAGTGATCAAATTGACTTACTAAGAAAAAGGAAAGTAGAGTCTTTCTTTTGTTTCTTTCATAAATTTTTGAGGAAGCCATACTAAAATTCAAAAACAACTAGATGCCCAAGAATGATATGGGTCATGGTGCTCCATTAAACACCTTAACTCTTAGCCATTTTGAGTGGCTTTATACGAAAACAAACACAACTGTCAGGCTATAAATAATCTCAAAAACTGAGGGCCTGGTACAGATTAAAGTCGTGTTGCTGGAATTGGTTGAGCAAAGTGAAATAGTAACACTATTGTTTGGAAAAGTGCTGAGAGCAGTGATGCATCACGGGTAACTCGAAGAAGGGGTCAAGCATCTGATGTAATTAATCTACCAGGAGTAGGTAGGGAGAAATGCCCAGTGTTCTGTGGTTTCCTCCACTAGGAAACAATGGGGTCAACTTTAAGAATCAAAAGTCTGGTGTGTAGTAGAAGCCTATGCGATCAGATGCAGAGGCCTGTACTTTGTGCTAATCTGTGATAACACTGCACCAAAACCCAACTGAAATCCATGAAGATGGTGAAAATGAAGTCATCATTTCTGGAAATATGACTGTCAAAGTAAGGCTGCCAAAGGAACTCTCAGATGTCAAATATAAAACCTTGCCCACCTTAGGAAAAAAAAAATCAGTGGAAATTAATATCAATTTTTGTGTAAAATCTGAACATCACATATAATAACATATATGAATCACACAAACTACACTGGAAGAAAAACTGCTTTATACAAAACATAACAAAACAGAATTTGAAATAATTCTTGAAAAAGAATATACAAAATATACTAGAGAAATATCAGAATAGTGGTTGACTTTAAAGAGGGGGTAGGGATCTATTGGAATGAACTTGAGGGAATCTTCTGGGAAAGAGTCATATTTTTTATCTTTTTAGAAAATAATTGTATCTATTTATTTGTTTATTTTTGGCTACACTGAGTCTTTGTTGCTATGAGCAGACTTTCTCTAGTTGCAGCGAGCGGGGGCTACTTTCTAGTTGCGGTGCAAGGCTTCTCATTGCAGTGGCTTCTCTTGTGGAGCACAGGCTCTAGGGCAAGCAGGCTCAGTAGTTGTGGTACATGAGCTTAGTTGCTCTATGGCATGCAGAATCTTCCCCGACCAGCGATTGAACCTGTGTCACTTACATTGGTAGGATTCTTAACCCCTGGACCACCAGTGAAGACCAATACTCTTCATCTTGATCACAGTTTGCAGCAGACTGTATGATAAACTCACTGAATAGTAATACTAAAATCTGTGTATTTATTGTATGCAAACTGTACTTCAAAAGAACAAGAGAATTGTAAACAAATATTGAACTCTAGTTAGTGACATACATGCTATAGTACTCAGAAGGGAAGTGTACTGATATCTGGAAATTATTTTGAAATGTATAAAAAATAAGGTGTATCAAGGGTGGATAAAAGCATAAGAGACAGATATGTAATGGAGACAATATACTCAAATGTTAATGGTACAATCTGGGTGACAAACATACCTATGCTTGCTATAAAATTCTATCACCAGTTCTGTTTTTAAGTTTTCACATTATAACAATGATGTGAATGGCAGTGCTTAACTTTATTCTGTGGCTCAACAGCTTTTCAGGTTCTTCTTCAAAGGATAATGCTGGTATATACTTCAGGGATATTTGGGGGAAATGTCTACAAGTTATGTATGACATTTGCCTGTTTATACTAATAATTCAGTTATATTATTCACTGTCTTCTAAACAAGGTGAGTTGTAACATGGCATGTCAATGCTTCAGATATTGCCCTTCAACAGTAGGTAATAAAACCATGTATTGTAGCACATGGGCTGTGTTGTTGTAAGCAATTATATAACATTAAGGGAATCAAATTGAAAACATAGGCAGAACACTCTCTGACATAAATCACAGCAAGATATTTTTGATCCACCTCCTAGAATAATAAAAATAAAAGCAAAAATAAACAAATGGGACCTAATTAAACTTAAAAGCTTTTACAAAGCAAAAGAAGCCATAAAGAAGATGAAAGACAATCCACGGAATGGGTGAAAATATTTGCAATGAAGTGAACCACACGGGATTTGTCTCCAAAATATACAAACAACTCATGCAGCTCAATATTAAAAGAACAAACAACCCAATCAAAAAAATCGGTGGAAGATTTAAACACATCTTTCTCCAAAGAAGACTTCCAAATAGCCAAAAAATACATGAAAAGATGCTCAACATTTTTAATTATCACTGTTATTCAGCTATTCAATTGTGTCCAACTCTTTTCAAATCCATGGACTGTAGTGCGTCAGGCTCCTCTGTCCTTTACTATCTCCTGGAGTTTGCTCAAACTTTTGTCCATTGAGTGGACGATGCCATCCAACCATCTCATCCTCTGTAGCCCCTACTCCTCCTGCCCTCAATCTTTCCCAGCACTAATTATTAGAGAAATGCAAATCAAAACACCAGTGAGACATTACTTCACACCAATCAGAATAACCATCACTAAAAATTTTACAAACAATAAATCCTGGAGAGGGGGTGTGGAGAAAAGGGAACCCTCCTATACTGTTGGTGGGAAGGTAAATTGGTACAGGCACTACAGAGAATACTCTGGAGGTTCCTTTAAAAACTAAATATAGAACTACCATCTGCTCCTACAATCTCACTCCTTGCCATATATCAGAGAAAACCGTAATTCAAAAAGGAAACTTTTTTTAAAAATCTTCATGAAACTACATACCAGAGTAAGAAACTAAACTGTGGAAAGTTGCTTCTGATCTGCTTTTTTGCTTAGAATGACCATCTAGGAAGGGAAACATTTAAAGAATAAAAGCATAGTAAAGTAAGTATGGAGGAGTGGAAGAAACCGACAAAAGGAGTTTTGACTTACTGAGGTATGCGGAAGTCACTGTGGCTTATGCATAAGTTAACTTGAATTTTATACTAAAGTGAAAGTGTTAGTTGTTCAGACATGTCTGACTCTTTGTGACCCCATGAACTGCAGCCTTCCAGGCTCCTCTGTCCATGGAATTATCCAAGCATGAATACTGAAATAGGTTGCCATTCCCTCGTCCAGGAGATCTTCCAGACCCAGGGATCGAACCCAAGTCTCCCACATTGCAGGCAGATTCTTTGCCATCTGAGCCATCAGGGAAACTAACACCTTATTTGTGGCCTATCAGACATACACTGTACATCTGCTTTAATTATTAAAGAAAAGGACACATTGATCAGAACTGAAGAATGTCCATGTTAAAAATAAAGATTAAATGCTCCCTTCTGGGGATGCCAATACTGATCCTCTGATGATAAGACTCTCTTCCTAGTTGCCACAGCCACACTGACCCTCTGCATACATGCTGATCTTTTTTTTGTGTGTGTGAATCCTTGAAAGAATGTTGGACTTCCCTGGTGGCTCAGAGGGTAAAGCATCTGCCTGCAATGCGGGAGACCTGGGTTTGATCCTTGGGTTGGGAAGATCTCCTGGAGAAGGAAATGGCAACCCACTCTGGTACTCTTGCCTGGAAAATCCCATGGACAGAAAAGCCTGGTAGGCTACAGTCCATGGGGTCTCAAAGAGTCGGACACGACTAAGCGACTTCACTTTCACTTTGAAGGAATGTATCCCTGACTTGCTTGTTGTTCTTTGTTCTAACAAGATATGAAATGATGCTGAAAATTCTGCTTCTCCAGAGAAGTTATTGGAGAGTCCGTCTTCCAGATTATAGTCCTCAATTTGCCTCAAATAAAGCTTTTTTCTGCTCCTATTAGAAACTGTTTATTGATTATTTTCATCAATGGAAATGCTTGGACTAAGAACAAATATAGCACAGTTGGACCTCTGCACCCATGGGTTTTGCATCTTCCAATTCAACTAATCATGAATTGAAAAATCTAGAAATTTCTGAAAAGCAAATCTTGAATTTGCCACACCCAGGCGACTATCTACATAGCACTTACCTTGTTCTGACAACAACTTACATAGTATTTACATTGTATTTGGTATAAATAACCTAGAGATGACTTATATGTACATCTATTATATATAAATAATACACCAAGGTTATTTTTTGTACATAAGCCATACATTTATACAAATACTGTAAAATATATGCAAATATTTTATATAAGGACTTTGACACATCTATACAGTTTGGCACCCACCAAGGATCCTGGAAGTAATCTCCTGTAAATATCAAGGGACAATTATATCTAATTCTTCTGTCATTATCATGTAGCTTCTGCTCTAGTGAAATAAGAACTTTGGTAAAACATAACTTTTGCTCTTTGCAAAAGACCAAATCTTATTAAACAAACATAAAAGGGAGCTTATTGTATCTGTATGTGTAAAAGGTATAGAAGGTTTTAAGACTAAGCAAAGATGAACCACAGCTTGTCATCATTATTATTTTAATAATTCTAAAGGCTTTGATACAATTAAAAGGAAATAAATACTAATTGTTTCTTTTTGATTTTTTAAAAATACTATGCAACAGAACAACTTAAAGGAATGAACATTTCACAATTGAGACTTTAAAGCAAAATCCTTTTAAACCACATTGTCACCTATGGGTCTAATTAGCTGTCTCAGAGTCACCATGTTGCAAAATAAATTGGACTTTTGGGTAGTAATCAAGCTGAAAACCAATTTTGAAAAAAATTATGGAACTATTCTATTTCTTGTGCAGTTATACTAATCTCTACATCTGGTTCTGTGTTCTATCACTTAACAATATACTTTGACAATTTTATAGACAAAAAAAGCAATACATATATCAGTGACAATAGTGTAAGTTTACACAAGACAACTGTTTAATGTCCAACACAGTCTAACCTTGTCTCATTAACTTATCTCATGGTGTAATTCAGAAAATATTTAAGGCAATGTCTCCTAAAGTGCATTGGCATATATATTCTAAGTATCATCACAGTGTTATTTCATGAAAAGTCATCTAAATCAAAGTATACCCACTCAACAAAATTATAGTACATTTATAAAACAGCATTGCAGTATATTTTGAGAACATTCCATTTTTACTAGAGGTGTTTATTTACATATTTTCTCTATAGACCAAGAAAGTGACCATTGGCCATTCTATCAAGATGTAGAATTAGATAAGAGTAATGCTCACCTTTTATGTGAATTTACAGAATAAATAAGGTGATTCTATTTTTTAATTCTTATTGGAGTATAATTGCTTTACAACTATAGGTCACCACAGAGCATTGAGTAGAGTTCCCTGTGCTAGATAGTAGGTTCTCACTGGTTATCTATATTATACATGGTAGTGTATATAGGTCAATCTCAATCTCCCAGTCCATCCCATTCCCCCTTTCCACCCATCTTGGGGTCCACAGATTTGTTCTCTACATCTGTGTCTCTAGGTTTGATAATAGGTTTTGCAAGTAGGTTCATCTGGACCATTTTTCTAGATTCCACATATATGTATCAAAAAATAATGTGATTCTTACAAATGTAAGTCTGTTTAATTCCACAGCTTTCACTTAAATAAACTTCTCTTGATTTGTAAGATAGACAGTTTTGTCTTAATGTAGGTGTAGAAAGAGAAAACCTAAAACAGAAGAAATGGCATAGTCTTCATGAAATTCTATAACAAGTAAATACCAGAGAGAAGAAATATAAAACTTTCATTTTATACATAAATACTAAAAATACAACGTACATATAATTGAATCAAATTGAATTTCTATAAGTAGCACAGATAACTAAGATTTTTACAAATTGAAAAGTTATTGATAGATTACAGAACTTTAAATATTTCATAAAAACTCAAGTAAGGAGGTAAGCGTCTGAGAGGATGGAGAGCAGGCTGACTATCATTGCTTATAGAAGTAGACAGACAACTTAAAAACAAAAGAGTGAAAAGCCTATGAATAACAGGTATCATCAAATTTTTCTGGTGAGGACAATAAATATTTTTAGTGTCCATAGTGTTTAGGCAGATGGTGGGTAGAATGTAAAAATCCAGGGAGATTTTAAAGATATATTAATGACCTGGAAGTTGGGTCTTATAGAGCACTGTGGTTAGTGAGGAAGTAAGAAGATTTTAATCCATGGTTTGTGTTATGAGCTGAATTGTGTCCCATTAAAATGCATACATTGGGATCCTACCCTCCGTTACCCTAGAATATGAGTGTAGTTAAGGTCTTTCAAGAATCAGTTCAGTTAAAAGAGGTCATTAGGGTGGGCCCTAACCCAATATTGCTGCTGTCCTTACAAGAGGAAATTTGCACATAAACAGGCATGGGGGAAGACCACCTACAGACCCAAAGAGTCGACAGTCAAGGAGAGAGGACTCAGAAGAAACCAAAGTGCCAGCACCTTGGCCTGGGACTTCTATCCTCTGCAGTCAAGAAAATAAATTTCCGCTATTTAAGCTACTCCATCTGCAGTGCTTTGTTATGAGAGCCCTAGCAAACTGAGATGATGTGTAAGAAAAATTCTCAGGAGAGAACTTATTAAGGAACTGAGCTATGTTATCTGCTTCTGGAGGCTATAATTCTGGACATGGGATTGGATTTAAGTTATTGTCTCTTTTCCCAGTTCCCCAAATGTCCTTGAAATTGTGTCTTGGGCACCCTTTATTTCTATTATTTTGGGCAAATGCAGCAATTAAACCAAGGACAAAGAAGGCTGCACTATGTCAGATACTTACATATCAGAAGGCAGAAGTGAATCATTTTCCCACAGCCAGTGCCTGCCAGTTTCATTATAGTAGACTCCAATCCAAAAGAAAGATTTTAAGGAGAAGAAATGCTAGTGATAAACAAATACATGCAAATACAAAGTTCTCATTATTATCTTTTCATCAACTGCATGAGAGTCCTCAAAAAAAATTCAACACCGTGTTTATCTTTATTCAATTCATCCCGTCCACAAACTCATTATTATATGCTACATTCCGAGACCAGTTTGAGATTTAGCTAATGATACAGCAAGAAACAACACAAATTCCCAGTTCTCATGGGAGACACGGAAAATAAATAAAAATATAGTGTGTAAATAAAAATATAGTGAGTAAAAATATAGCGTGGGTTTGGTGAATAAGGGAGTAAGATTAAAAAAAAAAATGGCAGCAAGGTCTATAAGCAAGACCTTTATAGATGTCTTGAAGATTAATTTTACCCTCAATGTCTAATTCCTGTCTCTTCAGGTGAAGAATGGAGAGAACATCCTCTATCAGAAGAATTCTTACAGTGGACGCTTTAACTCAGTGCTGATGCCCATTGGCAGAGTGAGGGAAAGCTCTTCCATCTCCTCGCATCCTGTTCTAGATTGTGAGGCACTGCTCACACAATGCCATTAACTTTTGGGCCACAAAGGCTATACTTTCTGGTTGTTGGGCCATATACCAGGTTCTCTTTTCTCTGATTGGGATAGTTCTTGTAATAACTGTCTCCTTCAAAATTCATTCAATATGCATATTTTCTAAATGTCTTTCTTTGAGGGGGGTAGAATTCACCTGCGGAGAAGGCAATGGCACCCCACTCCAGGACTCTTGCCTGGAAAATCCCATGGACGGAGGAGCCTGGTAGGCTGCAGTCCATGGGGTCGCTAAGAGTCGGACACGACTGAGCGACTTCACTTTCACTTTTCACTTTCATGCACTGGAGAAGGAAATGGCAACCCACTCCAGTGTTCCTGCCTGGAGAATCCCAGGGATGGGGGAGCCTGGTGGGCTGCCTTCTATGGGGTCGCGCAGAGTCAGACACAAATGAAGTGACTTAGCAGCAGCAGCAGCAGAATTCACCTGGGCTAGGAAGCTCCCCTGGAGAAGGGCATGGCAACTCACTCCAATATTCTTGCCTGGAGAATCCCATGGACAGAGAAGCCTGGTGGGTTACAGTCCATGGAGTCACAAAGAGTCGGACATGACTGAGCAACTACCATGTCCACATAATATAAAATATACTTCTTTTTATTTTTTTCATTTATTTTTATTAGTTGGAGGCTAATTACTTTACAATATTGTAGTGGTTTTTGTCATACATTGACATGAATCAGCCATGGACTTACAAGTATACCCCATCCAGATTCCCCCTCCCACCTCCCTCTCTACCCGATTCCTCTGGGTCTTCCCAGTGCACCAGGCCCGAGCACTTGTCTCATGCATCCAGCCTGGGCTGGTGATCTGTTTCACCCTAGATAATATACATGTTTCGGCGCTGTTCTCTCAAAACATCCCACCCTCGCCTTCTCCCACAGAGTCCAAAATTCTGTTCTGTACATCTATAAAATATACTATTTGAACTATATTTAACTGTACAGTTCATGATGGCAGTAAGTACATTCACATTGTTATGAAACTCTCAACCATCACCTGTCTCCAGACTTTTTCACCTTCCTAAACCAAAACTCTGTCCCCACCACACACTAACTCCCCATCGCCCCTCCCCAGTAAGGCACCCCCCTGCCCCTAGCATTTACCAGTGTACTTTCTGACTGTGAGTTTGACTGTTCTAGGTACCTTGTATAAGGGGAATCTAACAATACCTGTCTGTACATGAAGGTCTTTATACCTATTATTTCAAAACATCTCTTCCCTTTACATAAAAGCTAGATTCAGTGGCACATTTTGCATATGAAAATGTAAACAAAAGATAAACTAGTCATACCCTGAAGAGTATGTCTGAAATGGCTGAAGCCATTTATCTAGTGCTGAGGTCAGGTAAATGCAATGACTCTCAACTTAATCCACTCAATCGACTTCACATATTTCGCATACCATTATGATGCTCTGTTTCACAACTTACCATCTCCTCCTTGTTTATCTTGATGAGACTGGAATTTAGAGATGAACAGGCACTTTGACTCTCTCTCCAAGTTAACTCTTCCTTGGAAAAGTAGTAACAGCTGCATCTGAACCAAATCCAATTCTCTGGACAAGATTGACACTGAGGTCCAAGACACAGGTTCTCTATGATTGAATTGGGAAAAAATAATCACAAAGCCTGACTTTATTATTTCTTAAATATACTTTGTAAACAGAAGTACACTTTTGTCATCAGAGTAACATTTCATAAACACAAAAATTACTCATAATAAAATTATGAATTAGAATGAAAAATTTTCTTTTTCTCTCACTTCTGAGACATGTTGGACCCTTCATATATCATATGACACTGGTGACCTACAGTCTATTCATGTTCTTATCGCCATACTTTGATATTACAGCATTTCAGGGCTAGAATGTCTTCACATTACATCTCCATTAGATTAATATTTGTTAATATTTTGCCCCTATAATATAAACTCTACTTCTCCAAAATTTGTTCTCATTACAGGTATTTCTATTCCCCTACAAACATATGAAGTTTTATAATAATTTCTTAAAACACCCCAGGAAACTCCCTGAAAACTTTACCACTGTCTTCCTATATTTCAGTTAATTATACACAAATCTCAGTTTCACAAGACTGTAAGTTATTTGATGGCTGGAATTATGTCTTATATTTTCTATTATACACACTAGAGTAACTTGCCCAGAGAAATCTCCGTGTGTGTGGATAGATAATGATAATGTTAGTTACTTAATCATGTCCGACTCTTTGCGACCCCATGAACTGTAGCCCGCCAGACTCCTTTGTCCATGGAATTCTTCAAGGCAAGAATACTGGAGTGGGTAGCCATTCACTTCTCCAGGGGATCTTCCCTACCCAGGGATAGAACCTGGGTCTCTGACCAGCACAATAATACTTTTAAATCAGTTTAAGAAATCAGTCTGTAAAACCTACCTTTCTGCTGGATTTTGAGAGGTGGTTTTTTGGAAGACGCTGCAAAAACAGTCAAATATCATGAGTAGATCTTATTTTAAATTGAAACATCAAAAATGAGATACTCAAAGACTATATTTCAGAAAAATAAATCAGCAATTTTCAAGAAAATAAAAAAGGAAGAATTTTGGTAAGCTAAAATTATTCTCAGCCTGCTTTGGCTTATCATATTCTATGAAATTAAACAGCGTTCCTGAGGGGAAGACAACTTGGAAGTTTCTGTATTTACTTACAGTTTGCAGTAACAACAGCTACCACAATGGCCGTGGCCATTAGGAGAAGGCACAAGACACCCAGCATGCTAGAAATGAGTCTCCATGGAAGAGGCAAGACATCTCCTGAGAGGATTGAAAACACAAGCAGAATCAAAATTAGATGAAGCAAGATGACTGGACAAATAAACACAATGTTTAAGGAGTAGTTTACAGTTAAGAACACATCAAATACATGTCAATTCTTGATTCTCACAATAGGCCTGCAAAATATTTTCAAACGATTTTAGATAATACTGAAATAGAAGCTTGAAAAAAATCTCATTTTTTACATAGGCTTTTTGTCTAAGATAACACAATCAATTCACAGCAAAACAGAGCCCCTAATTCACTAATGCTGCCTCCAAAGCTTACCACCATTCTTCTTCCCCCACCCCCGCAAAAAGAAAAGAAAGATAAGTTGAGCAAGAAAACTGCAGAATGCCAATTGATTCATTTAGGCACTGAGCAGTTTTCCAACATGAAAAGTTAAAAGAGGCTACTATTTAGAGTAGGAAGTCCACAGATACCATTTGTTTATTCTTCTCTCACATATTAAGTTTCGTAGTGTTTCATGCAAGTATAGAACCAGTGATGGTGTTATGGAAAGAATAAGAAGCTAGGGACTTCTCTGATGTCCCAGTAGTTAAGACTTTGCCTCCTAATACAGGGGCTGTGGGTTTGAGCCCTGGTTGGGGAGTTAAGATCCCACATACCTCAGGTCCAAAAAGCCAAAACATAAAACAGAAATAATATTGTAACAAATTCAATAAAGACTTTAAAAATGGTCCACATCAGAAAAAAAAAATCTTTAAGAAAAAAACAAAAAAGCTGCCAGCATCCTCAACGGACCTATACTTCACCAGTTGGAAGATCAGAAGCAATAAAACGCAGACTTATTTTTGTCATTCAACTTGGGGACATTTAATAAGCAAGAAAATAATTTTTGAGTATCACCTTTATCCTTCATATTAACTTCTTTCCCCCCACTGAATTTCTTCCCCAATATTATTGTCACACATCTCTTACAGTCTCTTCATTCGTTATCACCACCATGCCTTAATCACCCAACTCAGGCCTAGTGATGGGTCACCTGAGTGATTGCACTGATGCCAAGTGCTCATTTCCCATTTTATACACCTTGCGTACTGTTACAGATATCTGATGGAGGAAGTCAAACAGCTTGCTACTAATTCACATCAGGATCCCAAACTTCACCTGGATTCTCAGTGACACTTGACGATGATTTACCCCATCTATTTTGTGCTCCAAATTTAAAAGAAATAACATTTATGTTCGGCTTATGTAAATAGTTACATACAGATTATGGCGCAAAGTATACCACACTCTAGTCCAGAAATCAATGTCAAAGATATTTATTTCTCACACTATACAACTTCTGGCTTCCAATCAAGGTATCTAACTCAATCCTCTCAAACACCCACAGCTAGTCATTGTCCTTCGTTTACCATTGTTGTCTCAAGGGAATTACTTTCCAATGCTTTTCTATTCAAATCATATTCTTCCTCTAAAGTCTAAATAAACTCCCACTTTAGCAGTGAGATTTCTAAACTATCCAAGGTATCTTTTAAATTATTTACAGTATTTAACATTTGGCCTTTAGCGTTATTTGCACTAAATTAACATTTACATTTTTGCTTGTACATTTTCATTTTTTAGCTATAGAAACTATTGTATTTTTGAATCCCCCTAGTGCATAGCATGTCAGTATATAATTTTAGGCATTCTCTACATGTTTATGAATACTGTTTTAATGTAGCTTACCTTCATCATTGACATCTTCTGCTATATTTTTGTGCTGTCTTTTACAAGGTTTCTGGTGTTTCAGTTTCTTCTTGGTTAATGGCAATTCATTTGGATTCAATTTATGTTTAATATTTTTTGGTGTATGCCTCTGCTGAAAATCCTGGTTTAGAGTAGTAATACTATAAATTATGGGTTCTTCATCCATCTTTATGTAGAAAAAAACTGTAAGGGATAAAGTGCTCAAATATCAGTATATCCATCTATAATTTGGGAAGGCATATTATAATATAGAAAAATGAAACAATAATATAAAATCTGAGTTGTGGGGAATTCCCCAACAGTCCAGTGGTTAGGACTCATTACTTGCACTGCTGAGGTCACAGGTTCAATCCCTGGTCAGGGAACTAAGATCCTGCAAGCCACATGACATGGCCAAAATAAAATAAAATGAAATAAAATGTGAGTTGATAAATAGATACATCTATTACACTTTCCGGAAGCATTTTCTTAATGGTTTGAAGCCCTGAGTACAGGAAAAAAAATGTCACCAAGAACATAAAAGTAAAGGAAATAGAACCCTACAAAAGTTAAACTCTCTTTAACCAATTCTTATATAGAAAGTAATCATTGCTTTTAGTACAGAATTTAAAAATTCTAGGTCTGAAATGAAGTCACCCAAAAATTCCAAGCCTATTTCTAACATAGTTGCAGTTTGCCTCATGAAACTGAATAGTAAAAGACAGAGTGGGTGTTCTGCTATTATTAGAAATTGAAATATGTTTATTATCTGTGATTCTCGGAGGGAGTGCACAATTTACAATTAAAGCACAAAGTTAACCATTTCACTTTTCCTAAGTGACTCTATGATTAACAACACAACTTATGAACAATATCTTTTGTATTATTTTGTAACTGAAATAAGACACCCCATAAGTGGACTTAATAGCTTGTTTCTATGTTTTATATAAATTATCTTTATTGTTAAAAAATAAACAAAATAGGTTAAGTATCCAAATAGCTAAACTTCAAAAGTGTGAAGAATTTTGTTGTAAACATGGGCTATCAGATTCAGTGCGGGCCAAACACTAAACGGGATGAAGTCCCTTATTTGTCAGGATTCTAAATACCTTCGGTTTAAACTTCTCAGAGAAACTTTATTTAAAAAAGATTACTGGACATACATCAGAGACTTGAAAAAAACATAGTCAAATAAAGCAAAATGCAATATGTTGAAGCAGAAAAAATATTATACTTAGTTTAAATTTATTTAAAATGTTTACAACTAGAAACTGCACAAAGAAGAACTGTCTAGTGGTGACATCTTTCAGGAATTAGAGGAGGAAGGATTACAAAAGAGCCAGAAACAGTAAAACATACCTGAAATGAGGAGGGAATTCCTTGTGCTATGAGTTAGTTTGTGTAAGTCTGAGAAAGCAGGACCTGGTAAGTTGGAACAGAATCAGAACCTGTGCCTCGGTAGAAAAACTACTTGTTGTGCAAGGTTTCATAATTAACCAACAGGAAGCTTTATTCTTTTTTTTTTCTGCATTTGTCCTTGGCACCCACAATATGGGTGATACAATCTTATTTCTTGTAACTTAAGCCAAAGTTACAAGAAAATATTACATGCATTTTACTCTCAGCCATACTAAATAATAATTTTTGTGAACTGAAAAGAAAACATCGCTCCTCTATATTATTTACTACACCTCATTATAATTGATGTTTGTGTATCAGTCATTCCACTGGACTGAAGTCCTGAGAGATACCATATATTTTGATAATTTTACCTCTAGGTAATTTTATGTTTATGAGACCATAGGAGACGTAAAATTCATCTATAGTGGATAAAGAAATTCCTTGCAATTTCTTCATTCAGGCTACATAGACGACTTTGTACTGACATCTTTCCTATCAGAGATTTCTCTTCGCACATTCACACACACACAGAAATTTAAAAAGGTAGGTACAATGTGCAAGTTAGGGGAGAAAATTACCTTTAAATAAAACTCAAGGTAATCACAATATTGGCTCTCTCAATGACACTATGATAATAAAATGAAGTTTATTATATCAAAAAGTGTCACAAAATCCTAAACTAAACAAAGGGAGAGTGAGTTACTTTTTAAGTCAATATATGCTCTAGGATTCTTGCCTGAAGAATCCCATGGACAGAGGAGCCTGGCAGGCTATAGCCCACGGGCTCACATAGAGTTGGACACAACCTAGGGACTATACCACCACCACCACCGTGCTCCTTAATGGACAGAACACGGGGAAAGAAAAACACTAGGAAATAAGGCACATCATGGCAGCATGCCAAAATTCCTCAAACTCCTCTGCTTATGACAAAATTGACAATATACCCCAAAATTTATGTTTTGGCTCAATGAAGATGGGTAGATAGTATGCAGTCAAGTGCCATATACAGCAATTAATGATTAAATAATCAACGCACATGTAATATGTGCATGCCTGTTTACAAAGCTAAATTTAACCAGAGAGCTACAAAATGACTAGGGTAAATTACACAAAAAAATACTTTCTGTATGCTTATCTCTCTGAAGTGAGACAAGCCTTTTTTAAGCTATTAGTTCTTTTTTTTTAATTTTACTTACTTATTTATTTTTGGCTGCAGTGGATCTTTGTTTCTGCACACGGGCTTTCTCTAGTTGTGGTGAGTGGGGCTAGCTACTCTTGCTTGTGGTGCCCAGGCCTCTTATTGCGGTGGCTTCTTGTTGCTGAGCACAGGCTCTAGGGTTAACCAGGCTTTACTAGCTGTGGCTCGTGGGCTCTAGAGCGCAGGCTCAGTAGTTGTGGCCCATGGGCTTAGTTGCTCCCATGTATGTGGGATCATCCCAGACAAGGGATCGAACCCATGTCCCCTGAATTGGCAGATGGATTCTTAACCAATGGACCAACAGGGAAGCCCTGTTACCAGTCTTTTCCCCATGCTCGGCCATTGGCCCAGGATTCAGTATCTAATCTCCCGATACTAAAAAAATATCTTTAGGTCTTTGGGGTCTTTCTTATTAAACTATTAATAAATCAGTTTAGTACCTAGCCACAACAAAAACCAGCATAAGGTAACAGGAAAAACTTTGGTGAACGTCAGGCTTCCCAGTCAAAACTTGCAGAATTCCTGAGCTTCTAGAACAATTTAGTAATAATTAAGTGACTGCCCAAGAAAAGTGGAGGGTGGGGGTGCAGTGGGAGGGAAATCCAAGAGGGAGGGTATATGTCTCCAAAGAATTGATCCTTTTGAACTGTGGTGTTGGAGAAGACTCTTGAGAGTCCTTTGGACTACAAGGAGAGCCAACCAGTCAATTCTAAAGGAACTCAATCTTGAATATTCATTGGAAGGACTGGATGCTGAAGATGAAACTCCAATACTTTGGCCACCTGATGCGAAGAACTGACTCATTGGAAAAGACCCTGATGCTGGGAAAGATTGAAGGCAGGAGGAGAAGGGGATGACAGAGGATGAGATGGTTGGATGGCATCACTGACTCAATGGACATGAGTTTGAGAAAGCTCTGGGAGTTGGTGATGGACAGGGAAGCCTGGAGTGCTGCAGTCCATGGGGTTGCAAAGAGTCAGACACGACTGAGCAACTGAACTGAAATGAACTGATAGCTGACTCACTATATTGTAGAGCAGAACTAACACAACACTGTGAAGCAATTATCCTCTAACAAAAAAATTAAAATAATTGTAATTTTTTTTAAAAAGCTTTGAAAGTCTGACTGAGTAGATGGATGAGCTGGAAAAATCACAGGTCAGAGACGGCAAACACCATCTTCAACTTAGGTTGTTATCCTTCTTCAGATCAGAGTCACACAAGCCTTTTTTTTTTTTTTTAGAGTCACACAATCCTAATGAAAGGAAGGTCACAGTAACCATAGGTTAAGGTTGAAACATCATGCTAATTTAGACCCTAAATGGGCTGGCTTTGTCTCATTTCCCCAAATTTCAATTCATCACTTTGTTAAATTAATGTTGTATGTTCAATTATTTAGGCTGCATGGTTCAGGTTCTGTGATATGTGTTCCACATATATAAATTTTTAGGTTGGTGATGAACTTTTTTTCTTATATATCTTAATAGGTGTATCTATCACATTACTCTCTTCAGTTCAGTTCAGTTCAGTCGCTCAGTCATGTCCGACTCTTTGTGATCCCGTGAATCGCAGCACGCCAGGCCTCCCTGTCCATCACCAACTCCCGAAGCTTACTCAAACTCATGCCCATCAAGTCGGTGATGCCATCTAACCATCTCATCTTCTGTCGTCCCCTTCTCCTCCTGCCCTCAATCCCTCCCAGCATCAGGGTCTTTTCCAATGAGTCTGCTCTTTGAATCAGGTGGTCAAAGTACTGGAGTTTCAGCTTCAGCATCAGTCCTTCCAATGAACACCCAGGACTGATCTCCTTTAGGATGGACTGGTTGGCTCTCCTTGCAGTCCAAGGGACTCTCAAGAGTCTTCTCCAACACCACAGTTTAAAAGCATCAATTCTTCGGTGCTCAGCTTTCTTCACAGTCCAACTCTCACATCCATACATGACCACTGGAAAAACCATAGCCTTGACCAGACAGACCTTTGTTGGCAAAGTAATGTCTCTGCTTTTTAATATACTATCTAGGTTGGTCGTAACTTTCCTTCCAAGGAGTAAGCGTCTTTTAATTTCACAGCTGCAGTCACTATCTGCAGTGATTTTGGAGCCCAAAAAAATAAAGTCTGACACTGTTTCCACTGTCTCCCCATCTATTTCCCATGAGGTGATGGGACCAGATGCCATGATCTTAGTTTTCTGAATGTTGAGCTTTAAGTCAACTTTTTCACTCTACTCTTTCACTTTCATCAGGAGGCTTTTTAGTTCCTCTTCACTTTCTGCCATAAGGGTGGTGTCATCTGCATATCTGAGGTTATTGATATTTCTCTCAGCAATCTTGATTCCAGCTTGCGCTTCTTCTAGCCCAGCGTTTCTCATGATGTACTCTGCATAGAAGTTAAATAAGCAGGGTGACAATATACAGCCTTGAAATAAGATCATGTGCTTATTTCAAGTTCAAGTTCTGAACTTCTGAAAAGTTCAAGAGTTTGAACTTTTACTACTTGCTTCTCCTTATTTATATATAGAAAATTTAAAGGAGAGAGGGTTCCCTCTAAAGCGATACTGTTATTCATTTAATAGTTATTGAGTGCCTAATGGTATACTACCTGATAAAGAGTAGACACACAGTGGGTTTCCCTAGTGGTTCAATCTGCCTGCAATGCGGGAGACCTAGGTTCCATCCCTGGGTTAGGAAGATCCCCTGGAGGAGGGCATGGCAACCCACTCCAGTAGTCTTGCCTGGATAATTCTATGGACAGGGGAGCCTGGCAGGTTACAGTCCATGGGATCACCAAGAGTCAGACATGACTGAGAGACTTACACATACACACGTACACACATTAAATATTTAAGTGACAAAATTATGGAATAATTAAAAAACAGACATGGTCTCTGTTGGTCTCATGATCTCCATGGTCCCTGGACTCATGGAGATTATACTCTTCCTAATAAGAGAGATGTTAAAATCTAAGTAAAAAGGCAAATTAAAAATGCAAGTTCCAGACTTCCCTGGTGGTGCAGCAGATAAAAATCTGCTTGCCAATGCAGGGGACATGGGTTCAATCCCTGGTCCAGGAAGATCCCACACACCACTGCATAACCAAACTGGTGCATCACAACTACTCAGCCCAGGCTCCTAGAGTCTGCGCTCTGCAACAAGAGAAGCCCAAGAACCACAACAAAGAGTAGGCATGGATCGCTGCAATTAGGGGAAGCCCGCGCAAAGCTATGAAGCCAAAAATAAAATTAAAAATGCAAGTTTCAATTCGTGTTACAAATGAAACAAAAAAGGGTTTGAGATTCAGAGCAATAGTGAAGGGGGCCTATAATCTCTAACGTGGTGATCAGAGATTATAAAACTTAAGTGAAAACAAAGTATAAGAATGAGCTGGACATACAGAGTGAAGGAGCAATTCAACAGAACATGCGAGCATGCACACAGCCCTCAAAGAGGAAACTGCTTAGTGTAGTTCCCAAAAGAGATAAAGGACCCGTGCGGTTCAAGATTAATTAGTGAGAGGGCAGTTGACAAGCAGTGGTTGAGCCTGCAGAGATAAACTGAGAACTACTGTATGTGTGTGTGTGTGTGTGTGTGTAAAATCTCTTTAGATCTGAACATTATAAACAAACTCGAGTGTATTTTCCTAGCTTCAGAAGTTCTTTTTTGCTGTTTGCCTTTTCTCTATTTTAAGGAAGTACCAAAATGTAGTTCTAGTCTTTTATTCTTGAAAGCTTGCATGCATGCATGCTAAGTCACCTCAGTCGTGTCCAAGTCTTTGCGACCCCATGGACTGTAGCCCACCAGGCTCCTCTGTCCATGTGATTCTCCAGGCAAGAATACTGGAGTGGGTTGCCCTGCCCTCCTCCAGGGGAGCTTACTGACCCAGATATTAAACCCGAGTCTCTTATGCTTCCAGCATTGGCAGGAGGGTTCTTTACCACTACACCTGGCAAGCCCCCAGTGAAAGGTTGGTCTCCTAAACATTAGGAGTAGAGCACATTTGGAAAAAGATGCTCGAAAGTGTTCATTTCCTGCCTCATCTTCCTCTATCACCTACCACAGGAGGAAGTTCTTCATTAATTGGTAACACTAAGGCAATGAGACCAAAGTCAGTTTTGAGAGACATTTAAAGGAATTTATCATTGATACCTACTTTTTGGATTGTAATGATGGTCTGTTAACAAAACTTCACCTTTTACAGAGGCAAATACTCTCAGAGGTGGAAAAACAGAGACAAACCATACAGCATTTTGCTTCCCCACCACCCCCCCCGCCCCCTTAAATCTTTACTTAGACTTCGCTCTTTTTTTCAACTTTTTAGGTAACTCAGACAAAACAAATGGGGGATCAGATCTCTGTGGCCAACCTTCACCAAATCTATTGGCACCACTTTTTCCAAGATCATCTGCTCACCTCATATCTGTGTCACATGTGGTAATTCTCACAGTATTCAAACTTGTTCATTATTATTCTGTTTATCATAGTGACCTCTGATTAGTGATCTTTGATGCCACTATTGCAAAGATTACAGCTCACTGAAGGCTCGGGTGATGGTTAGCATTTTTTACTAATATAATATTTTGAATTAAAGTATACACATTTAGACAAAATGTCATTCTACTCAATAGGCTACAGTATAATACAAACAGAGCTCTTATATGCCCTCAGAAACCAAAAAAAAACCTGTGACTCACTTTATTGCAATATTCACTTTATTGCTATCTTCTAGAACCAAACCCACAATATGCCACAATAAAATTACAGGTATGCCTGTAATTGCATTCCTAGATTTCCATCACTGTTAACTCTTTGAACAGAGCCATTTCCATGTATCTGAAATAAGAGTGTTAGTGTTTTTCTTAGATTCTGGAAGGGACACTAGAAGGTCAGAATAACAATTTAAAATGTGTAAGAAACCTCCCTACTTTGGAAGATATTAAAAGACAATCAATGATCGGGATCATCTCATATTTCTGTCTAGTCCTAAGATTCTGTACTCTTCCTTTGTAGAAGGGTTCTTATAATAACAAATGGGAAAAAGATCATTGCTGCCGATGGCAACTGAAGCTAATGAAATTGTCTGGCCCGCCACCTTGTGGCCATTAAGTGAAATAACAATTTTTTTTTCCCCCCCAAAACCTAGTGACTGAGTAGGAAAGAGTCAGGGCTTGGGGGGTGTCTTGCTCATCAAAGTCTTTCAATCAGATCAAAACAGCAACAGGGTCACTGCAGAAAGACAGGTGGCTTGTTTTCTTAAAGATGTTCGAGAAGGCTTGTAACACCTACTCATATGTAGCAGAAATCTAGTTCACGGTATTGTCTTAGATTCTGCAGCTCTGCAAGGATTAATGGAAAAGGAAATACAGATCTGGCAAGAATTATTCTAGGACTAGGAAAATGATGCTTGAACTGTGGTGTTGGAGAAGACTCTTGAGAGTCACTTGGACTGCAAGGAGATCAAACCAGTCATTCTTAAAGAAAATCAGTCTTGAATATTCATCGGAAGGACTGATGCTGAAGCTGAAGCTCCAATACTTTGACCACCTGATGAAAAGAACTGACTCATTGGAAAAGACCCTGATGCTAGGAAAGATTGAGGGCAGGAGGAGAAGGGGATGAGAGAGGATGAGATGGTTGGATGGCATCACTGACTCAGTGGATACGAGTTTGAGCAACCTGTGGGAGTTGGTGATGGACAGGGAGGCCTGGCATGCTGCAGTCCATGGGGTTGTAAAGAGTCGGACACAACTGAGCAGCTAAACTGAACTGAAGGAAAATGAAGTAAATTCAGAAGAAAAGCCATTTTCAGAACTGGTACCAATGAGTTTGTTAGACAAAAAGCATCCAGTTGAGTTGTTCAGAACCCTGGCTGCTGAGATTTCTTGAGCGGTTTGTAAAAACGTAAAGGTTCCAGGATCCCTCTATGTCCTTATGCTAAAGTGGGGTCCTGGTTGGTATCAGTGGTTTTTAAAAATGTACCACTGATGCCACACAGCTGGACCTGGAAATACCACATACTTGAACCCAATCAGTTGGTATTTTGGTTTTTTTTTTTTTTTTCATTTTATTTATATCTATTTTTGGCTGCACCAGGTCCTCATTGCTGTCCCTGGGCTTTCTCTAGTTGTGGTGCACTGGCTTCTCACTGTGCTGGCTTCTCTTGTTGTGAAGCACAGGCTCTGGGGCATGAAGACTTCAATAGCTGCGGCTCCTGGGCTCTAGAGCACAGGCTCAGTAGTTGGGGTGCAAGGGCTTAGTTGCTCCGAGGCATGTGAAACCTTCCTGGACCAGGGATCAAACCCATGACCCCTGCATTGGTAAGCGGACTCTTAACCACTAGACCACCAGGGAAGTCTCAGATGGTTGGAAATTTTAATTGAATGTGGTTATAAAACCCAGGTTAAAAAAATAAAAAAATAAAAACAAACAAACAAACAAAAAAACAACCCAGGTTATTCTGTTCAAGAACAAAGAAAACTCCCTACATTATAGCAAGTCACATGCAGATAGTAACACAGCAATATTATCCAAATCTTTAGAATGATTATATGAAAAGAAACCCCAAATCTTTCTAGAATGGGCCTGATAAAGTTCATATATCCCAAATGGTAGTCTGGTTTTCATTCTTTTTTAAGTCTAGATGTATTTTAGTGTGGCCATTCCTATGTTGTGAGTTTCTGTCATTGTTTGGCAAGTGTTAACACTCTACCTAGTAAGTCTCAAGATTCCGTCTGTTTAAGTAAAGCCTTGCTTAAAATTCAGTTTCTTTTATTTACCCCTCAGAAGTTCACATGACTAACTTTGAAGGGGTGAGTAGAAATCTCCTACATTTAGCCACTGATCCAGGCAAGTCAGATGCTAGTGATGTCCTTTATGTTCTTTTTCCATAGCAATACATTTAAATCCAATTTTAATTTTTTTTAAATCATTGTAAAGCAATCAGGTAACTGCTTTACAATGTTGTGTTTCTGTAGTACATGAATCAAACGTAAGTATACATTCATCCACTCACTCTTGAGCCTCCCTCTCCCCACCCCACTTCCATCCCACCCCACTTCCATCCCACCCCCCAGGCTGAGCTTCCTATGCTACACAGCAACTTCCCACTAGCTATCTATTTTACACATGGTAGTGTATATGATCAATTGTACTATATCTTCTTATCAGTGATAAAGTTTTGAACCAGGATAATGGCCACCTAGGATACAGACTAAATTTTCCCAATTCCATTTGCAAGTAGGAGTGGCTGTGTTACTCAGTTCTAGCCAGCAGAGGTCAGTGGTGCTGTCTTTAGTACCCTCAGGGAGCTTCCTTCAGAGAGCTGGCCAGTGTGCTGTCTTCTGGGTCTCTTCTTCCATCTGATTAGAAGGAATAGAACTTGCGTCTGACTTTCAGGATGAGGATTACACCCAACTGACGTGGAACAGAGGGCAAAAGTAGTCTGAGCCTCAAGAGGCAGTTTGTTGTGATCCACACAGTCAAAGGCTTTAGCATAGTCAATGAAACAGAAGTCAATGATTTTTTGGAATTCTCTTGCTTTTTCTAGATCCAACGGCCATTGACAATTTGATTTCTGGTTCCTCTGCCTTTTCTAAATTCAGCTTTAACATCTGAAAGTTTTCAGTTCACATACTGTTGAAACCTAGCTTGAAGGATTTTGAGCATTACCTTGCCAGCATGTGAAATGAGCCCAATTGTGCGGTAGTCTGAACATTCTTTGGCATTGCCTTTCTTTGGGATGGGAATGAAAACTGACCTTTTCCAGTCCTGTGGCCACTGCTGAGTTTTCTAAATTTGCTGTCATATTGAATGCAGCACTTTAAAAGCATCATCTTTTAGGATTTAAACAGCTTAGCCAGAATTCCATCACTCCCACTAGCTTTGTTAGAAGTAATGCTTCTAAGGCCCACTTGATTTCACAATTCAGGATGTCTGGCTCAAGGTGAGTGACCACACCATCGTGGTTATCCTTCTCATTAAGACCTTTTTTGTGTAGTTCTTCTGTGTACATTCCGTGTATCCTTTTGTGATGCAAAGAGCCAACTCACTGGCAAAAGACCCTGATGTGGGGAAAGCTTGAGAGCAAGAGAAGGGGGCAACGGAGGATGAGATGGTTGGAGCGCACCACGGACTCAATGGACATCAGTCTGAGCAAACTCCAGGAGATAGTGAAAGCCAGGAAAGCCTGGCATGCTGCAGTCCATGGGGTCACAAAGTGTCGAATACAACTTGGTGACTGAGCGACAGGAGGCAGAAGCATTATGCCAAACCTGGAAATTTTTACACGAGAATGCAGTCCATGTCTTGTGCATATATTTTAATATACAAATATGCTAAATATGTTTTAAATATTTTTAAAATACTTATATATTTCAAATATCTTCACATATGCATGTTGGTTCTAGCCTGATAAGGCTCTGAAATGTTCTAGCTACTCTGTCCCACATCTAGGTTTTACTTGCACCTGAGGAAAAGGAGACTGGGCAAGATCATCTTCAAGATGATGATCAGCTACTTCCATCAAGAAAATCAATCCTCAAGGAGAGTTTACTAATCAAGAGGAGAGCCTTCTCAGCTGTATTTCCCATCAAGCCTGAAAACTGTTTTTAGAGACACCCGGCTCAACATATGCTACTTTCCCTGACTCATGCCATATCCTGCATTTTCCAATAAATGTCCTGCAATATTCAGTCAGTTCAGTCACTCAGTCCTGTCTGACTCTTTGTGACCCCATGGACTACAGCACTCCAGGCTTCCATGTCCATCACCAACTCCCAGAGCTTTCTCAAACTCATGTCCGTCGAGTCAGTGATGCCATCCAGCCATCTCATCCTCTGTCATCCCCTTCTCCTCCTGCCTTCAGTCTTTCCCAGCATCAGGGTCTTTTCCAATGAGTCGGTTCTTCGCATTAGGTAGCCAAAGTATTGGGAGTTTCAGCTTTTGCATCAGTCCTTCCAATGAATAGCACCAGTGAATAAAAAAATAAAAACCTAGATTATTCTGGCTAGTTAGCCTAAGTCACTGTCATTTTAGTCTTCAATAAAACTTACTCCTAATATGCAACGTCATTTAATTTGCAAAGGATTTCATAGTCACAACCTCTGATGTAATTACATCAAACAGGAAGGAAATTCACCACTTCCTTTATACAAAAAATAAATTGGCCCACCTATGTCACAGAGCTAGTTTAGTGGCAGACCTGGGATTCGAGCCCTATGCCCAGCCTCCAAATCTTTCTAGTAAGCTCCAAGGTGTTCCCTACGATCCTTGAATGGCCCATTTGAAACTTGTGCTTTTATGGATAATTTTGTTCTTCATGACCTAATCCCTGAACTGAAACCTTCAAGCCTACCATTCTTTCACTATTTTTTGAGCATCAGCTCTAGGCCAGGCACTGTTCTGACCAGCTTGTATGAACCATTGAACAAAATAAAACTTCTGCCTTTGTGAAGCTTACAATCTCATAAGAGTGGACCATGAACTTGAGAAAATGTCAGGATCTGTGTTCAGCAAACAGGACAAAAGTAGATCAAGGTGGGAATTAGTGAGAGCTGCGAGTGGGTGAAGGTTGCTGAAAATATTTTAAAAGGTGCTCTGGGTAGCCTGAAGTGATAGCTGAGCCAAGACTTGAAGGAGGTAGGGAGTCAGAGCACCTAAAACAGTTTTTCTTTTTCTTTGAAAGGCAAGCAATGCAAAAAAAAAGCTTTGATTGAGTGATGGAAGGCAACATAGGCCCCAAGAGATGAGTACAAACAGTTGTGTTTCATACCTCCAATCCAAGAGCTCAGGATTTTTTGCAAGTTTCAGGTGCTAAACACATCTAAATAGAAGTCTTGAGGATCTTAAATACACTGCTGTGTTGAAAACAGAACTGTCAAAACTGATGGTCAACACTGCAAAATATATGCAAAGAGTGACGAGGGTTGTGTCTTAATCACTGTTGAAATATGCGCAGGCCTGCACAGTGGCACGTGGAAATGTCGTTTGACTCCTTCTGGAGTGATCACTTCCTGTTACTTCAAAATGAAAATAATATGTTTGCCTGTATTTACAAACTATTAAAGTGTCCTTAACTGCAAGAATAAAAGTAAAAAGAAAAAATATGGTAAATAGACTAAGATCACAGGCTGAGAACATCATAAGCTTTGGGAACAAGGACTGTTTTCTGTTTGGGGGATGGGGAAGGTTAAAACCCAAGACAAACAAGCTCTGGCGCCCTGATTACCCATGGGAGAGCATGCCACAGGCTGGAGCTGACCAGTTTGCAGGCCTAGCTCTGTAATATCCAGGTAAACAAAGGGGTGAGTCCTCACCCCTGGACAGGAGGCAGGGCCAGGAAGGAAACAGTTACTTGGAGCTGCAGTAGAGTGACCAGCTGGACTCAGCCACTCAAGGACAAGGTAGACCAGTTTCTCAAAATAATTGGTGGTTTCATGCAGTAAAAACAAAATGAGGATGAATGCTTGGAGCTTATTCAAATAAGAGTAAACATATACCCAAAAGTAAACACAGCTAGAAATAGTTGAATACAAGTTTTGTACTAAGTAAAAAACTGGACAGAAACAGTTTATCAACTAGTTTATTTTTCTGGAAATGACTGGTATGTTATTACAGCTGACTTGGGGCTGTATTCATGGGCAAGAGCACCCCCAACTCACACACAAGACCTCAAATCACACCATACCTATTATATTGGGTGGTTACCAACACAAACACCATAAAGAATTATGTGGTTAATATGTGGAATATTTTCACAGCAACTTGTAATAACTGACAATATTATGCCCAAAGGGTGAATGCAACAAGGCAGAGACCCTACCCAGTTCTGGACAATGTCGTACATACCACCAGGGCAGAGCGCCCCCTGGAGTTTGAGCATGGTGGTGCACTTGTCTGCCTAATCACCACTATTCACATTTTAACCATTGGTTGTTCTTTTGCACTTTTAACCTGATTTCACAATATAGTCCTATGAACTTTCTTAAGCGCACCAGGTTTTCTAAGGGAAAAAAATAATTTTGCATTGGGAAAAAAGTGGAATAAAGCAGAACCACCTGATTTCTTTCAGAAAGGAATTTCTACTCATCTGTTCTTTGCTGTCTCTTAACTTGTACCCCACCTACATATGGGTTCCTGACTGAAGGTTCTAACCTAAGGTTGGAAGGGTCACCAAGCTTCTGCCAAGCCCAAAAAGCCATCGAGGTTCCATAACGCTGCCCTGGGAGATGGTGGCCTCTTACAGACCAGGATGTGATAGAAAGAACAGGCTGGTTCGGGACTTACAGGGAAGCCAGGTTAACAATGCAGTGCCTCTACTCTCCAGCTTCGGTGTGCAGCAGAGTCACAAGGAGCCACTTAAAAATACAGCTGCCTACGCTGAGATTCTGAGTCAGCTAAACCCGGGACAAGGCCTAGACATCTGCATTTTAACAAGCACCCCCCCACCTCCACTCAGCTATCTTCTGATGTAGGCAGTCTTCCACCTTCAGCTCTGAGGAGCACATAAAGCAGTGATAAAGCATTATCTGTGGAGGAAAAAACCACGCACATTCCGCCAACAGACACCCTGGGCATCCCGCCCCCAGCTCCCTTCATCTTTGGCCTTTGGACGGTGACTCCTGGGTGGTGAGGGGCGGAGCACACGTCTGACCACATCTGGGTGACCCCTCAAAAAGCCACCCCCTCCCAAAGTTTCCCACTCGGAGTCCACATGCCGTCTACTCTAATACCTACTAAATAAAGGCAACATTTCTAACTCATTTTAAGGTATGCAATTCTTTTATTTCCTTGGCCTGACAGCAGAAACTTCATTATACAAGAGCCTGCAGCTTGACAGAGCTGACCCTCGGACTTCCCCCACGGGAAGGACCCTTTTCATTCGAGGAGATGAACTGAAGTGTCTGAGATGAATTGAAATGTCCCATCTGGGTGCAAATTCCTGCTTCCCACCCAGATCATAACCCTAACATGGAAATAATCAGAGTCAAATGGAATCCCCAAGAACTACGAAAAGTCACCCTTCTCAAATTTTTCTAACTAGCAGCTGCGGGAAATTAAGACCCAAGGAGGGGGGGGCCGCTGGCCCGCACCATGCATCTCTGTGCATTGTGAGAGTGGAGGACAGCGGCCCCGGAGCAAGAGTTCTGGATAAGCGGGAGGTGCAGACAAGCCATCTTACCCCATACCTGCCCCTTCTGTACGTAACTCCGTTAACTCATGAAGTCTGAGAAATGTCAAGATGAGTGGTTTTAGCCTATCACTGAAATGGGTGAGGCTCATTCAAGTCCAAGGTAGGTGTGGGGAAAACGGGCACCAAAGAGCAAAGCAGGTTAGACAGAGATGCTCAGTACTCATTCAGTTCCAGTTCTATGCTTTGGAAACTGTCTTTGCAATCCTGACATCCCTCACTCTCCTGGCCTCTACTCTCCAGCAGAAGGGGAGCTCCATCTAAGTGTCTGGGTCTGAGGTCTACTGCCACCACAGGGGTGGTGGGCTGGGTACTGTGATGCTTATGAGATAACCACTGGGATGTGGGAGACAGGAGAGGTCAGGGGTCACAATACTTCAATTACAGTGGGTCTCTTTTGGTCCCCAGGAATGGTCCGCTACCAGCCGGTAGTCCTGCAACATTCTCAACCCCTTCCCCAACCTGTCTTGTGCAAATGTCAAAAGCAGAATCTCTGCCCAAAGCAAAGGAGAGCAGCAAGTTACTGTCGGTCCATGGTCTCTGGCCCCAACTTGCCCACCCCCTGATTCTTCCATGGAAATCAGATTTCGCAGCAGTGTTTGTGGTGAGACTAGAGTATCCCCGTTTTTGTGTTTTTGTTTTTTCTATCAAAGCCAACCCAACAGCTCTGTCCTGACGTGCTTTCTCCCAGGGCCGAGAAAGCAGCAAAAAATGTCAATCGAGCGTGTGAAAATATGGTGATGGTGTGTGTGGTGTCGTGTGTCCAGGTGTTCCACCTCTGTCTCCTTCACGGGGGGAGCCCTCCCTGTCTCTCTCTCCCCCAGCCCCACACCTGCCCCTCCCCCTGCCCCGAGTCCGGTCGCTCCCATCGGCCGGTTTCCGCCACTCACTTCCCGTAGACACTCTCGTCACTGTAGGCCACATACAGAAAGTAGTCTTCCTCATGGTTGTCCTAGGCAAAGATGGGAGAAAATGGTTTAGAAACATAATCATGTTCGTCATCCCTAGGATCTGGAGCCTCACACAACCTCGTAGGGTAGGCATAGGAGGTACCCTTCATCCCCATTCACAAGAGGATCGTCTGACTCCCCTGGTGGTCCACTGCTTAAGACTCTGAGCTTTCAACGCAGGGGGCACCGGTTTGATCCCTGGTCAGGGAACTTGGATCCTGCATGCCACCGGGCAGGGCCAAAAAAAAAAAAAGGGATCAAAGCAGCAGCAGAAGTGGCTGGGATTCAACTTTGAACTCTAAGTTCACAAAAACCTTTATGGAGAACATCATGCACATCAGAGATATGAAGCTCATTCTGGCAAGAACAAAGACACAACATGACTATATATTGTTGTTGACTGCTGTTCAGTCACAGGGTTATGTCCAACTCTTCTGTGACCCCATGGACTGTAGCCCACTAGGCTCCCTTGTCCATGGGATTTCCCAACAGGAATATTGGAGTGGGTTGCCATTCCTTCCTCCAGGAGATCTTCCTGACCCAAGGACTGAACACGTGTCTCCTGCATTGGCAGGTGGGTTCTTTAACGCTAAGCCACCAGGGGAACCCATTAACTATATATATTTGAAAGTGAAAGTTGCTCAGTCATGTCAGACTCTTTATGACCCCATGGACTATACAGTCCGTGGAATTCTCCAGGCCAGAATACTGGAGTGGATAGCCTTTCCCTTCTCCAGGGGTTCTTCCCAACCCAGGGATCGAACCCAGGTCTCCCACAGTTCTTTTCCAGCTGAGTCACCAGTGAAGCCCAAGAATAATGGAGTGGGTAGCCTATCCCTTCTCCATCGGATCTTTCCAACCCGGGAATCAAAGGGATAATTATATATATTGGGATATAAACTACCAGGGAATGTACGCTATGGAATAAAAACTAGAAATTATTAGAAAAGTTCACTAATAGGATACAATTATAAGGCAGTATTGTGTGAAACCCTTTGAGGAATAATGTGAAACCCTTTGAGGATTGCAGTTACAATCTAAGGTGATAAATCATGATCAAGTCCTTTACTATAGTTTATCATCACATTTTTACAGTTTATCAAAAATTAAACCAAGTAAAATCATTCAAGTTACTCCCTCCAACTGAGTTGATTTGTGAAGATAAATGAATCCACTGAAAGACTGCCTGGTGTTTAAATGTCATTTGATTTGGTATATTTGTGGTCAGAAAGCACCTCCTGCTGTTTCAGTAAGGACACTCCAATGTTAAAACACTACGGCAGGGCAAGACTGAGAAAAGAATTCAAAGGGACTGAATCCAGTGGGCCGCTCAATTGCCGAGGGACAAGAGACACCTGATCTCCCAGAGCCCGACACGGCTATGTGAGAGCATCCTGATAAATGACACCTCTACCGCCTGCCCCACTTCCCGGGTGTGTGGATGATAACACCTGGGACCCAGGCTAGAGAAGGCCAGGCGGGACAGCAGTCGCCAGGACCATTACCTCATACAGCTGGCCCATGGTCGCGCTAGTGGGAGGTATGGTGTTGTTGACAAAGAAGAATAAGGCGTCCTCAGGTCTCAGGTGGATTCTCTTCCGGATTAAGAAGTAGAACTGGCCAACTGGATGAAGGTGGGGGTGGGGTTAGAAAACGAAGACGAGGCAGAAGAAGATGTGGGTTAGCAGGAGGGTAGTTAAGATCCAGAAGACAATTCTACTGCACCTGTTTCTCAAAGCACCAGACTGGCATTATCATCTGCAGAGCCAAACACTGTCCTGCAGCTTCAGAAACAATAAATGATATGGCAAGAAGCCTGTGTGTTCCTTGACGTGCCATGGAGTTTAATTCCTCAATCTGTCTCTGCTTTACTCAATTTCAGAATCTGATTTGAAACACACTTTTCTGAATTCTTTGGGGTCCAGTGGTTAGGACTCTGATGCTTTCAATGCCAGGGCCCAGGTTCTATCCCTGGTAAGGGGAACTAAGATCCCAAAGCCACATAATGTGGGGGGAAAAAAAAAAAAGCACACACACAGACACTTTCATGTCCATTTCCACCTAACTTGTGATGGAGAGATCTACTGGACTCCCGTAATCTTAGTACAATCACTCATCCCAGTGTCGGGGCGATGAGTGAGGTCCAGGCTTTATTTTTCACTGAGCACACTGCAAGGTTTCTAGAAGGCTGATTTTCAAAGCTAACAACTCTGGTACAAACACATCTACCAATATCTTTCCAAGTGTCTCCTGGATGAAGTAGTTATTCCATTAAAAATCAACATGAAGAATTAACATACCTTTTGCAAACCCAAACAGTACCTACAAGATGTATTAAAAAAAACATAACTTGAAGAAGTCAAGGTACTCAGCTGAGAATCTCTATAATGCGATCTTCCCAACAAATTAGTCTGGTTTTCCTTATGGTGTAAACTGGTATCACAATAACAAACCTGAATTTTAAGCGGCTTATATAATACACATCTGGTCTTTTCTTTCAAGCTCTCACACTCTGCTGCCTCTAAATCAAACAAGGTCCTACAACAATGGGGAAAGCTTAAAGAAATCGGTGATGGGAAAGAACAATTACATCACCATCGCCGAATCACCCAACTCCCTGGGGCATCCCACTCACTTTCCTCAGTTCTACCTTTTCTCAAGCCCACGATCGCATGCACACAGGAAGGACTGGGAAGGCTCTGCTGTGGGAGGAAGGGTCAGGGGAGGGACAGAGCATTACCAGTGAGGTCAGAGGGCACAAGGTACTTCCTCTTGTCCAGGTCAGGCACCCTGGCCTTGGGAGCCTTCTCCACGATCACCTGGGAGGAGAGACAAAGGGTGGGAATGAAAACCGCAGAATCCAACCTCGTATGTTTCCTTCTACACCCTACAGCTGCCCTTATCTGAAGTGAGTTTCTCTAGGCGCAACATAACTTTTCCATCTCTTATTCTCTCTTACCCTTTACAAAATGTACAGGGAAACAAACTTTCTTAATAAGGTTATAATTTTATTACTGAAACAACAAGAGGATAGGGAAGGGATATTATGAAAAGTAGAGGACCTTGATTTTAATTACAAGTTACCTGTAAGATGTGCGTGCGTGCATGCTAAGTCGTTTCAGTCATTTCCAACTCTTTGCAACCCTATGGACTGTAGCCCACCAGGCTCCTCTCTCCTTAGGTCTCCAGTAAGAATGCTGGAGTGGGTTGTCATGCCCTCCTCCAGGGGATCTTCCTGACCCAGGGATGAAACTAGAGTCTCTTATGGTTCCTGCATTGGTAGGCAGGTTCTTTATTATAGGATATATACTTTCTGGCATTTAGTTGAAGCACCAAGAAAATTGTCTGGATTTTCTCAAGTGGTCCTGAGTACCTACTAGGCTTATTCTTTCTCATAAATGATATTTATCTGTAAAGATACAGATAATGTGGTTTAAATTTTGTACTTCATCAAAATTTTTTGAGAATGACTGCAAAAAAAAATGCATTCAAGGCACCATTAAGTGAAAAAAGTGTTAAAAGTAGTGCTTATATTAAAAGAATGTCAGTACAATGACCCATAATAACCCATATTGACTGTTAGGATTTTAAGAGATTTTCAGTGTCTATATTAAATATTTCTACAATACTTCCAAGTTTAGAAGGGTCATTTAATTCTGTAAAGAAAAGGAAAAAAAGATCAAAAGGGAGGAGATACATGTACACCTATGTTGAGGTTTGACAGAAAACAAAATTCTGTAAAGCAATTATCCTTCAATAAAAAAATAATTAAAAAAAAGGAAAAAGATACATAAAAGTTATACATGTAGATGTATAAAACAGGAACTATTTTATAAGTAAAATTTCAAGCATTAATTTAAATAATGTACTTAAATTTAAATATTACAAAAACACATTGTTTATATATTATATAAGTGATGTAATATGTAATTTGATTTAAATTATAAATACTTTGAATTGACTATAAAACTATCAGTTTTAGATTTTTAGTCTAGAAAATATAATCATTTTCGGTAGAAGATTAGGGAAGTACAGAAAAGTTAAAGCATAAAGAAACACTGGGCACAGGTCACATAAATTCTCTGAACTTCAGCGTTCCAAGGAGTAAAATATGTATGTATGTTTAGTCACTCAGTTGTGTCTGAGTCTTTGTGACCCCATGGACTGCAGACCACCAGGCTCCTCTGTCCATGGGATTCTCCAGGCAAGAATACTGGAGTGGGTTGCCATGCCCTCTTCCAGGGGATCTTCCCAACCCAGGGATCGAACCTGGGTCTCCCACATTTCAAGCAGATCCTTTACCATCTGAGCCACCAGGGTAGCCCAACAAAAAAAGAACACGGTAACCTTCAAACACATCTTTTACAGACACATGGAATGGATACAACAAACTCAATCCATAAATCCATAGAACTTTTATGTGAAAAGGCTTTGTAAACTGTAAAGATCTAAACATAAAGATATGGAGAAATCTGAAGCTTTTAAATTTAAGGGGATAGGTTAACATAGTGAAAAACCTACTTATTTTTGCAGAGAGAAAGAATCCTGCACCAAGAAGACCAGAAGGACATGATCACACTTAAATAAGTCACAGGCACAAAATGTAAAGTGTGAGGAATAGAGTAGTAACTAACACAGTGACATTATCATAACTAGACTTATCATGGTGTCTTAAAATGTACATTAAAAAAAACTATGTTGTGTAACAGGAATTAACAGTGTTGTAGGTCAATTATACTTTGAGAGTAAATCCTAAGAGTTCTTATCACACATTTTTTTTTTCTATTTCTTTAATTTTGTATCTGTATGAGTCAATGGATATTCACTAAATTTACTGTGACCATCATTCCATAAGGTATGGAAGTCAAATCATGATGCTGTATACTTTACAGGTATACAGTGCCATATGTCAATTATATTTCTATAAAACCAGAAGAAAAAAATTTTTTAAAATAAAATAAAAATTAAACCTGGAGTACTGATAAATCAGAAATGAAAAGAAAGTCAGAAGAGCATAGGACTAGACCAGTGAAGACCCAACAATGAGGCAGCAGGTAAATAAAATTAAACACGAAGGAGGGAGCATAGCATTGCGCGACGCAGGAACTCAGACCTGACAGATCCAACCCCGATTAATAAGAGATGGAAACCAGAAGAAAGGAGCAGGAAAAGAGCAACGAAGACAAGGGCATTTAATCAGGGTACATGACTGCTTTAATAACAAAACAGTCCAGAGAGAAAGGGCTTTGGAAATCATTTAACCCTCTTTTCCATCAACACGACACTTCAGCACAGCGAGATGCAGAGTTCTGCCCAGAACACCAAATCTCAGGATTCAGAGGGCAAAGCTCCTTTTATTATTATTATTATTATTATTTGTCATCAGAAAGAAAGCCATACACTAAACAGCTGGAAGGAGTCTGGCCACTGGTTAAAATCCAACCGGAGAAATCATGAGATCTGAGTGAGTCATAACAGCTTACAAATTATCAAATAAGTAAAATATTTAACAGCAAACAATGATAATAAAAAAATGGATTAGCTGGAATTCTGGGTGAATGCATGGAAACAACTGAAATGGGAAGGACTGTTTTGAGGAAATATAGGAGAATTTTAACTAGATTTCGGAACAGGTACAATTCTGAGCTTGTAGCTTATACAGAACTATTGGAACAGAGCTTTAATCTTGGGAGTTCTGAAAAAAATGGTCGTCATTTTGCTCACTGGATTGTTCTTCTGAGATCACACTGCCATCTTAACTGTTGAGGGCAGCAACAGTTGACTTCTCTATTTCCAATACCTGATAGTGCAAGGCATAAATCACTCTTAAATCATGAACTGCCTTGGACCTTGAGAAACACTATGGCCTGGAGGATCCAACAGCCAGGATCAGGATCCCAGCTCAGGCACACATCAGCCACTTTCAGGAAGTTACTCCATTTCTTCAGATCCTTCATCTGTAGAAAGGGATTATAATGGTGTGAGGACTAAGTGAATGACTACAGACAGGGCACTGAAGATATTCCCAAGGACGTGGTAAGCTATCAATCAAAGTTAGTTGTCCCTTGAAAATATTGTAAGAGGGTAGGATAGGTGTCACCAAGACACGGTGGGTAACTTTTAAAGCAGTCATCCAAGGTCGAGAGACCAGGAATCCTTTAGTGGGTCATAGGGCTAGTTCTCCTTTTTAGGTGAAAACACCTTTGTACGTAATTCCTTAATGCAACAGCCCTCATGTCTCCCTTGGTTTATAGGAAAAGTACTGCAAGAGGTTTACACGGCCCAGGTCGCTTCCGGAAGCTGTAAGAACATGAAAAGTTAGATGAAGACTTAAAAGGAATTCACTATCTGATAACTGCAGTTCCTTTACACATAAAGTACCTGTAATATCCTAAAGTCCCTGCTCTAAGATAAACAGCACAGTCTTAGGGTCTCTAATCCTCCCATCTCCAAAACTCAAGGATTGCTGTTCCCTCTATCCACCTTAAAAGCCTTCTGCCCTCAAATCCAGCTACGCAGCCCACATTAGCGAAAACCAGGCAAAAGGCTGGGGGAAGGGTGACAGGAAAAACGCCCGGATGCAGAAAGACACCTTGGTATTTCTTCCCTGTTCCTTCTCTCCGCCTGCACTAGGTATAGGAACATAAACCTGAGTCCAAACACCCGAGAAGAAGGTCTCAGTCTTTGCTGATTGTGTTCAGGTACAATGTGTTCAGAATAAACACCGGCCCACACACCCTGGAGCCAAGAATGATGAGGCAACCGGGTTACTGCGCAGAGAACGTGACCTTCTTTTCTGGGCCAGGCCTCTCTTGTGGCGTCCCCTTCCTTTCCTAATCCTCACAGGATAAAATAAAAGATCCACTGGCTTCGGAACATTTCCCTCCCAAACCCAGGGCTACAAAGGGCCAAAGTCCTCCCCATTAACGGAGAACCACCTAAGGGCGGAAATTGATGGGAGCAAATTCCCTGGGTCTGTTATCCCTGAACAGTTCCATGCTCTCTTAAGGCAGCATATGGGTGGTCCCGACCTCATCATTCTCGCCCAAAAGAGCTACATTTTGAGTACATCCCAGCCAACACATCCGCTGAACACTGCTGAGTCACTCAATCCTAGGATCCGCTCTAAAACTGCAGTCAGCTCTAAAAGATGGGGACCGGCTCTAGGGATACGAGTTTTAAACGGTTCGCAGTCCGAACGTCCATATCCCACTGGCTCTCCCCGCGAAGAAGGGCGTGCAGGTTGAGTAATTTTAGGGGCCACCCTTCCGTGCCTTTGGGCAGCCATCACGACTCCCCCGCCCCCACCCCATCCCCCCCTCTCCCCCCTAGGTCACTCACAGGGACCCGGTCCGGATATTTCTTCCGGATCTTTTCTCCTTCCTTTTTCCGATATTCAAAGGGATGGTCCTCCTTATACTGGAACTTCATGATGAACCGCAGGGTTTCTAAAATCCCCGGACGGGGCCTGCCTCTCTCGCGGACGAAGGCGTCTCTCCCGTCTCTTGATGACCCCTTTGGGCACTTCGCAATGAGTCTCAGATTCGCTTCCGAGAGGCCAGCCCACGTCGCAGCGCCGCTCGGCAGAGCTCTCAGAAAGGGGGGTCTCGGGGCCTGGGTTCCAAGACAGGGTAGGGCCAGGTAAAGAATTCCCGGAGGCTTTTCCCCAGAGCTGCGAGCACAAAAACAACACGACGGCCCGCTGAGCCTGTGACGTCATGAAGCCCCGCCCTCCGCCCCGCCCCCGCGAACCTCGGACCGCCGGCCGGGGGTGGGCCGGCGCCGTCCATTTCAGCGTTTTCTCATTCTAGTAACAGTTTCCCCGAATACAGTCCATTTAGAACACGAGAAATTTTCACATCTTATTTTATTGTGACAGTGACATTAGAGATGTTTTTAAAACAAAAAAAAAATAATGTTCTAAAGATGCCTTTTACCCTCTCCGCCATTTCTTGGTAGGGCCCCAAAACAAATACAGGATGGTAAAAATCCACCTTTTTTTCAGCCTGTTGGGATCTGGAGTCTGGGAAGAGGTGGGATGGGGGTCCTGGAACTCCTTTGGCCCATTCAGAGGTGCCCCGGGCTTGTATTTCGCCCTTTGCTCGTTCACAGATTACACCGCTGCCTCGGATGCTGGGCTGGCTGCCTCCGCCCCGTGACCCCTCGTTCACCACGTTGGCGTCATGTTTGGGATTTTGCAGCAAATCTGCTCCTAGAGCAGCAACATAAACAGAGCATGACTCAGGGAACTGAAGAGATGTAGCAGGTGAAAGGCATGAAGTGTGATCAAGGTCCAGGGAAGTGACGTCAGTCGTTACTACTAAGGACTTTGCATAGATGGAAATGAATGACAGATCTCAGAAGTTGGGTCTGTCTTCGGAAAATAAAATATAAGGCGATTCAGGCGATTAACTCGGTAGTCCTCAATTTTTTCCCTGATGCAAAAATTCACAATTCACGGGAGGAGGGTACTCCTTTCCAGAGATGAATACAAAGTGCCACCTGAAGGGCTGATGGAAGACTGGAGGTAACTGTCGCCTCCCTCTGGCCCTCCACTGTCCCTGCTAAGACAGAGGAATAAGGCCTTTTCAACCACTACTAACAAGTGATTGTAGGGACCTGTAAGGGAAGAGCAGCAGAAACAGTAATATTAAAAAAAGTGAAGATACAGAATGAGGGACTGCTGGGCCCTGAAGAAGTCCAGGAAGTTCTGAAAAATGACAACAGTGGCCTGGGTCACTTGTCATCTTTCATCAAGATCTCAGGATCTCTGATTTAAAAAAAAACTCACAAATGAAAAGAAATAAGGAAAATGAATTAGATAGCCCTACATTTTTTTTCATTTTTAGGATTTTTTTAAATGTGGGCCATTTTAAAAGTCTTCATTATATTTGTTACAACATTGCTTCTCTTTTATGTTTTCGTTTTTTGTTCACAAGGCATGTGGGAATCTAAGCTCCCCAACCAGGGATTGAACTTGCACCCCCGGTATTGCAAGGTGAAGTCTTCAGCACTGGACCGCCAGGGAAGTCCCTAGCCTTTGTTTTAATGTTAATCTGTTATAGCCATGCATTCTGGGAAACAAACTCACTCAGAAGGACAATGCAGATAGTGGAGTGCAGTTTATTACACCGGCGGGCCCAAGGCAGAGTCTCCTCTTAGCCAAGGGCCCTGACCAGCATCTGTGAAAATCTTTTATACCCCATGTGTACGTGTCCAAACCCACCACCCCAAATTCCTTGAGGCTTACAAAGGAAGGGTAAACACAATCACAATAACCCCATCATTCAACAGTTAATAATCAATAAGCCTGTGGTTACATTCCGATAGATACTGTCCGGAGGCAGGGGTGATTAGTGTCTGTTTTCTCTTAGGCAATGAGTAACCTGGATGTGATCTTCAATATTCCCCTGCCCAGAGGGGGTCTTATCCTTCCATTATGGTTCCCACAGGCACTAAGCAGAGAGTTCAGAGTCCACTGGAGAGGCGGCCAAGCACGATCAGCACGGACAGGCCTGAGATGGAGTCCAGGCCCTATGAATTCCTTCTTCAAATCATTTTTCTCCATGGCATTTTTCAATCCTTATTATGTATGAAAGTCCAGGAATTCTTGTATCACATTATATTTTTGTAATGTTTAGTCCTTATTCTCAAATTGATTATTTTAGCTGATTTGAGCTTTGACCCAAATATAGCTAAATCTCTCAAAGGAATACTTTAAATTCAATGGAGAAGAGTGTTGTTTTCCCATCAAATCTACTGGAAACAATCAGAGCTAGTTTAAAAATGTTTTAACTTTTATTTTAAAAATACCTAATCACAGTAGCAAATTACATAGAAAAGATACTCAGGAGATGAGATTTCATTAACCTTTATGCCTTAAGGCCTTTCTAAATGCATATACTTTTTCACAGACTAGCCACTCTGTCAACCCTCTACAGCGTGCTACATATACTTGTAGCAGAACCCTTAAAATATTATACAGAAGGTAATTTTGTAAGGGCTTCCCTGGTAACTCAACAGTAAACAATCTGCCTGCAATGCAGGAGACCTGGGTTCAATCCCTGGGTTGGGAAGATCTCCTGGAGAGAAAATGGCAACCCACTCCAGAATTCTTGCCTGAAAAATGCCAAGGAATCTTGCAGGCTGCAGTCTATGAGGTCACAAAGAGTCAGACATGACCAAGCAACTAAACAACAACAACTTTCAAAGTCAGTTGGTGGTTTTGTGGAAAACTAGACATACTCTAACAATACAATACAGCAAAATTTAATTCACATGTGTGGTGACAGGGCTTCCCAGATGGCTCTAGAGGTAAAGAACCCACCTGCCAATGCAGAAGATGTAAGTGACATGGGTTCAACCCCTGGGTTGGGAAGATCCCCTGGAGGAGAGCATGGCAACCCACTTCAGTATTCTTGCTTGGAGAATCCCATGGACAGAAGACCTGGCGGGTTATAGTCCATGGGGTCGCAAGGAGTTAGACACAACTAAAGCAACTTTGCATGCGTGCACGCACATGTCATGACAAGTAATCTTTTTCTATTTATTCCAATATATTACTTCTTAGTTCCTCTATTGTTGTTATTGAGTCTCTGTCAGGTCAGACTCTTTCATAATGCTTTGGACAGTAAACTGCCAAGCTCCTCTGTCCAAGGAATTCTCCAGGCAAGAACCCTGAAGTGGGTAGCCATTCCCTTCTCCAGGGTATCTTCCTTTCTCCAGGGTATCTTCCCCACCCAGGGATCAAACCCAGATCTCCTGCATTGCAGGCAGATTCTTTACAGTTTGAGTCATCAGGGCAGCCCAGAGAGCAGAACATCTGTTAATCAAATGAGGAGCAGTCACAAAACCACCTGAGACAAGATTAAAGGGACCAGAGAGACTCATTAAGAGACTGGACTAGTAAAACCCTGCACACACCCTAATCTTGTCAGCCAAACCCATCTTTTTGACACTTTGCAGAAGAAAGAAGAATGCAAGACTTACTTGCATTGATTCTTATCACAGACCCCTACTTGACAGGGCCAAAAGCAAAGAGGGAGCCTCAAGGAGCCTCTTGATGAGGGTGAAAGAGGAGAGTGGAAAAGCTAGCTTAAAGCTCAACATTCAAAAAACAAAGATCATGGCATCCGGTCCCATCACTTCATGGCAAATAGAAGGGGGAAAAGTAGAAACCGTGACAGGTTTTATTTTCTTGGTCTCCAAAATCACTGCAGACAGTGACTGCAGTCACGAAATTAAAAGACATTTCCTCCTTGGAAGAAAAGCTATGACAAACCTAGACAACTACCCATTCCGGTACTCTTGCCTGGAGAATTCCATGGACAGAGGAGCCTGGTAGGCTACAGTTCATGGGGTCTCAAACAGTTGGACACGACTGAGCGATTAACTAACTTCATACTTCATTTTTGTTGTTCACCCCAGGCTTCCCTGTTCAGTATCTTGCAGTGTTTGCTCAAACTCATGTCCACTGAGTCGATGATGCCATCCAACCATTTCATCCTCTGTCGTCCCCTTCTCCTCCTGCCCTCAATCTTTCCCAGAATCAGGGTCTTTTCCATTGAGTCGACTCTTCACATCAGGTGGCCAAAGTACTGGAGCTTGAGCTTAAGCATCAGTCTTACCAATGAGTATTCAGAATTGATTTCCTTTAGGATTGACTGGTTTGATCTCCTTCCTGTCCAAGGGACTCTCAAGAGTCTTCTCCAATACCATAGTTCGAAAGCATTAATTCTTCAGCCCTCAGCCATTTTTTATGGTCCAACTCCCCAGTCTATACATGACCACTGGAAAGACCATTGCTTTGACTACACGGACCTTGGCTGTATACATGAAACTAACACAACATTGTATATCAACTATACTTCAAAAAAAAAAAAAAAGGAATAGAAACTTATGCATGGTATTTGAAGTAAAGTAGATTTTAAAAGTCAGCTAAAATGTAAGGATTTTACATGTGTGTGGTGGGAAGGTGCTTCTCTTCACAAGCCTTGTAGAGCTATTTGACTTTGCAATCTTGTCTGAAGGTATACATTTGAGTAAAAGGAATAAAAATTAAACTAGAGAACTAACAGCAAAAGGTTTTTCGGTTTGGTGTTTAAAGTCTGAAGAAATTGAGTGCAAAGCCAGCTCAGGCACTCAGTTTTCTGCCAGTCATATCACTTCTCTGTAACTTAGCCTCAAAAGCTGACCAAAGGGAGCACGTTGTTTAGAAAATTAAAAGGGTCCTGTAGGCATTCAGAAAGTTATGGTTACGTACTAATTGTTTGACCCCCTCATGAACTTTTGTCCACTTTGAATTGGATTTGCATTTGTCTACTTTGGTGTTCACTGAATTTGAATTTACATCCCTTCTGGGGAGAGAGAGAAGAGAGGACCTAACTTTACCCGCCATGGTAATCAGAGTTAACAATGGAAGGAAAAGCAAGTCCTAAGTCTAGTGCAGGAGGGGTGTACCACACAAATCCTGTATAGGCAAGTTTGATATACAAACTGGGACCAAGAAAGGTCCAGGCACTCAGAACACTGATATCATTTGTGGAACAGCACAGTAAGACCCGAACGGTAGCATAAACACTTAGTCTGTGTTCTACCTAGAAACTGAAACACAATGAAGAGGCATTAAATTTAGTCTGCCTTCTTTCATAACTTTGCCTATAACCAAGCTCTTATGAAAGATATTGGAGTGTTGTCTTTGGGGTAGCTGAATAGCCATAGTGGTCTGCCTGTATTCTACATCTCACTTCTCCCATTCATCCTCTAGTGACAGCCAAAGCATCTTACAAGTTACATAATCTTTTTTCCCCTCTTCAAAAACTTTCAATAGCTTTTCATACAATGCAGGATAAAGACCAAACTGCTTAAACTCGTATGGTTAAGTATCTCCTTTGCCTCTCCTTTCTGTTTGTCCATCCCTGTTTCCTTTAGACCCTGATCATAAAGATGAGACCATTAGACAACATTCATTAATAACTTAGCTCCTGATTTCTGCTTTACTAAATACGTGTAACACCTTACTGAATCTATTGATTACTTTCTTGGATTAGGAGTAAGAACGAAGAATTAAGTTGTTAACAAATGACTGACCCTCTCTCCTTAGCTTCCTCTCTCGTAAATTTGCAGGTCGATCTTTCAAGTGGATCACACAGGCAAGAGAACATCCAACCACAGGTGGACCACGGGAGCAAGACAGTGTCCCGAGGAAGAGACGTCAGCAGGTCTGCATGCAAGGGAAAGATGATGAAGAATCTGACCTCCTGCTTTAATGATCAACTAAGATTGTTTGTCCTTGTTCCATTTAAAAATTGTCATGACTGAGCAGGATCATCAGAGTTGGTCTCTGAACAGAAGTCCACCATCTCCTCGGACTGCTGACTTTTCTTCTTTATCAAAGCTTGCCCCTCAATTTATTGCCTGTTCAGCAGCAAGCAGCCAAGCCTGCACACAGTTATAATATGTAATTTGTTTGTTTGTTTAGTTGTTCAGTTGTGTCTGACTTTCTGCGACCCCCTGGACTATAGCCCACTAGGTTCCTCTGTTCGTGAGGTTTCCCAGGCAAGAATACTGGAGTGGGTTGCCATTTCTTCCTCTAGGGGATCTTCTCAACCCAGGGATTGAACTTGCATCTCCTGCATTGCAGGCAGATTCTTTACCGACTGAATCACTGGGGAAGCCTCATAATATGTAACGCTTGCCATCAAAAGATGCCAGCCTATCTTTTCAGAATCATTCTTTTTCTGTTACTCTTGGGATTTTTAACACTCTCCATGATTCGCAGTCTCATCTTTCCCATCTCTGCTCATAGACAGAAAATGGAATTATTATGCAAATTTGATGTTTACATTCTATAATCTTTCAGGTTCCCACTCAAACATGACTGCTTCATGACACCCTTTCCAAGCTCTAAAGTTCTGAGCAATTCTGAGGTGGGAAATAGTGCAATTCTGGCTTAACAGAGGTGGAGGTGCCAACAGATGGGTACTGGCCAACATTATTCAGACACAACTTGTAAATTATCTTCCACAAATGCATCTTGGACAATCCATAAATCACTGAAATTGTTTTCCCTGTCAGCCTGTTCAAGGGCGGACTTCCCATCCTGGCTTCTTTATTACCTTCCAGCCAATATGTTCAGCTGATGAAAAGAAAACAAAACTTGGCTGTTCCCAGACTTTGCCATTTTTCTCCCGTTTCTTAAATTTGTTACATAAATTTCATTTTTGCTTTAGTTCCATTCTCTCATATACATGTAAACTCCTAATGTGTTAACTAATCAGACCCTCTTATAGTCTTCTCAGCCAGACCTATAAGGCCAGTGTCAAGATTTGACACTATAAATCCCGACCTATACTTGCACCAGAAATAAGCCACAACAAGGTTTCTTGTGCTGTTCTATTTGCCTCTAAACCACAGACAAAACCAGTCATCACAACCCAGTCACTCTTCTCTCAGACTCATCTTCCCACAGAAAGGAGCTCCTGCATTATCCTGTGTAAATTAGTCCACGTCTGGTCCATCTCTCTCAGACTGGGAGCTTCATGCTCTCAGAGTCTTCTCCTCCTGCTATGTAGATATTTTTTTATAATGAATCTTGTTTTTTAATCATTGACTATTTGGTTTTTCAATTTACTTATTTTTAACTGCTTTACTGCATTGGTTTCCGCCATACATCAACATGAATTAGCCATGGGTATACACATGTCTCCCCTCTCTTGAATCTTATGCCCACCTCCCACCTCTTCCTACCCCTCTAGGTTGTGACAGAACCCCAGTTTGGGTTTCCTGAGGCATACAGCAAATTTCCATGGGCTATCTGTTTTACATATGGTAGTCTATATGCTTCCATGCTACTCTGTCCATTCATATAGATACTGACACTCTTTTCAGATATCCATGTCCCACTGGACATGGCCCTGATTATGAGTTTTGATTTTGGCAAATAAAAAATTATTTTTTAAAGTGTGGGTTTTTTTTTTTTTTCCCACTTAGTGTAATCACCCTCAGTTCAGTTCAGTTCAGTGCAGTCACTCAGTCGTGTCTGAATCTTTGCAACCCCATGGACTGCAGCACTCCAGGCTTCCCTGTCCATCACCAACTCCCAGAGCTTGCTCAAACTCATGTCCGTCGAGTCAGTGATGCCATCCAACCGTCTCATCCTCTGTCATCCCCTTCTCCTCCTGCCTTCAGTCTTTCCCAGCATCAGGGTCTTTTCCAGTGAGTCAGTTCTTCAAATCAGGTGGCCACAGTATTGGAGTTTCAGCTTCAGCATCAGTCCTTCCAATGAATATTCAAGACTGATTTCCTTTAGGATCGACTGGTTCGACTGCTAAACACCTTAGAAAATCCAAATCCAGACAAGAGCATATATTGTAAAAATCCTAGTTAACAATGATGAAAGCCAAATAGATTGACTGGTAATCACCCTAGAAAACCAAAATTAAGCTAAATATATAGATTAAGCTATAGAGTTTGAATAATGAAGCTTCATAGGCAGGCTGCAGGATGTTACACATATTTACACCATTTGAACTAAGAAAGGGGTGGCAGAGATTCTTCACTGCTTAAAATGACAGAACAGTAATGTAGAAGTCATATTTCCTAACTACTTTATTATTCATTGTTGTCAGTCTACATACACCTTAGAGTTCCCCTGAAGAGAAGAAGTGATTATCATTCATTTCATCACCGCCATTCCACATCCAGTCCCACATCCCTTTTCAGGCTTTCATCACTTTTAACTAGGATTTTTACAATGTATGCTCCTGTCTGGATTGAAGACCTGCTTTTTCGCACTTCAGCTAAGACCTTAGACTTCTATCAGTGTCTTTCTAAAACATTGAGCATGTGGAATTCTCCTCCTAAAAGACTTTCATGACTGTCTTCAAGTTCAGTGTAGGACTAACTGAGTACCAGGCTTAGCAATGTAATGTTTTTCTTCTTCAGCTTATGCTCACCCTTCTTTTTAGAATATATAATTCATACTAAACTAATGTGCAATAAAGGGAAGAAATGAATAGAAAGTGAACAATTGAAAAATAAGCAAGAGGAACAAGGTGAACAGAGAACTGGTTAACTTACTTACATCCATATATATATATGTAAATAATCATTTTAACTCAAGAGCTTCCAGACTTACATCCTCCTGCCCAGACCCTGAATACCCAGAGCAGCAAATTCAACAATCTCTGGGCCACTTCCAGTGGCTTATTTTATAAACGCAAAGTGTAAAGGTCCAATGTGGAATTTTTTTTTTCTTTTTTTTTTTTTACAAATTGAGGATTCCCTCACTCATGAGGAAAATGATTTTTCTCATTGGCACATCTGAATCTTCCTTGTTGCTTTATTGTATTAGACCTTATCTCAGAATAACTTGGTTTATATTTACCACCAGCTGCCTTTCCCCCATCTTAGAAATCCCTGAATTTAATTCCCCTCTAAATGAGGTCTCCACTAGTCTTCCGCATCCTCAAAGACAGGTATACCTTCCACACATTGGATCAGGTCACTGATTCAGAATTTAATTTTCCCTTACAAAGTTTCCCTACCCAATCCGTCAGCAAGTCCTGTCCCCAGAATATCTTTTTGACTGCAGCACTGCTCAGGGATGTAGACATTGGGAAGAGATCAGTTAGCTTCATTGAACCCACATTTAAAGTTTGAAAGATGGATATTGAAGTTTGAAAGGCAAGAATTCTGGAGTGGGTTGCCATTTCTTTCTCCAGGGGATCTTCCTGACCCACGGATTGAACCAGGGTCTCCTGCCCTGCAGGCAGATTCTTTACCATCTGAGCCAGCAGGGAAACCCATGAGGATAGTTAAGAGGGGTGAAACAAAATTGAGACCAGTGGTGAAAGTGATTGAGCTGATGAGCAGATGTCTTAGACTGAGTAAAGAAGTGAAGCCAAATAGCTGCTAATGGCTTGTGACAAAATGGGAGGGGGACAGGGGTGGGAGACTCTGTGTGGCTGAGGACAGGGCAAGGGGGAAGGGAAAGTGAGGCAGAGAGATCTCTTTAGAACAGGATCTTTACAGGCAGGGTTTCTTTCAAGATCTCCTCGTACCTGAGGACATTTTAACTTCTGTAAGACTGTAGCATCCTGAAGGTTGAAAGGATCTAGAGTACTTTATGGAATATGTGACACTGAAGAGGTTCATTTGGCAGTGCAAAACAAGGCCCTCTTGGGTGTTATTAACAATTCATGCATTTAACAGTTTCCAAAGGCAGTGTCTTAAATGACTCAGAATAAAATAGATCACCAGCAGATTATACTCACTTAGAACATTTTCCATCCTGGCTCATTGAGTGTTCCAAGAAAGGGTTTAATGAAGTGGTGCATTAATCAGCCACCCCTGGGTCTGTATTGCTCCCTGAAATGGAGCTAATTGACTAATAAACAAATTTTCTAAAATATTCCTTACCTCTACACAGGATATATCAAGACGGATCACATGTCTCCAGCTATTTACCTCAACAACAAATATTTATTGATGAAATAAAGCTACATGAGGGGTGACTTAGCAATAACACAGCAGGGTGACTGGCAAAAGGACAAATCAGAATATAATTCTCAGCAGCATCTTAGGAGGCAAGTGAAAATAAATTGTCAAAAGTAAGAGTAACAAATGCATGTGTATAATAATTTACAAATCTTGTCATTTCTAGACAGCTTATTTGATTTTCACAACTATCATCAGTGCTGTTATTATCCCTTATTTTACAAATAAGAAACTGTGCTTGAAAGAGTTTGGTGACTTTCCTAAGGTAACTGGAAAGTAGTTTTTCCCCAAATGTACTTCATTTCCTAAATTTTCCAGTAACAGGACATTTTGGAGGTAGCGTGTTATGTGGACACGTTAGCAATGCAAGAGCAGGACGGTGCCCTGGGAAGGACTGCAAACAGTTAGTGCTCCAAAGATCGGAGAGGTACGCATTTGCTAGGCTAGAACACTGGAGTGGGTTACCATTTCCTCCTCCAAGGCGATCTTCCTGATCTAGGGATCGAACCTACGTCTCTTGCATCGGCAGGCGGATATTTTACCACTGAGCCACCAGGGAAGCTTTAGGTGCCAACAGGAGAATGCACTTCTACCAAGGCTCCACCAGGTGGCAGTGAAGGTCACCACTAGAAGCAAGTGTTGTCACTATAGACAGGGCTTGCAAGCAGTCAAAGCAGAAACAAGGAAAGAGGCAAAACAATGCTATTCTTTTAGAGTTACAAAAGCATGCGTGTGCATATGTGTGCATGCCTGCATGTGCGTGCATGTGTGTGTAGGGCAGAGGAACTAAAACATGAATGGAACTGTTACTGCATTCTATTCAGTTTCCCCTACTGTTAGTGGGTAGAAGAATGAAAGAAAGACCTTGATATTTGCATTTCAGTACTTTACTGTGCCCTCTTAGCCCATGTCTGCAATCCCACCCCTGGATTTTGGATGTCCAGTGAGGTATTACATGATGTCCCAAATTATCACTGTCATTTAGCATAAAAGTGAATGTTCTCACGAGAGGAAGGGTATGTGAATTCAGTGCATTAACAGCTCCGGCTGTACCTATACGAGAGTCTTTCTCCACAAGTGTCCACCACCTGTTTGCTGCTAAGGAAACCAGCAACTTGCAGAGTCTTCTGGGGAAAGGAACTCGATAGATGAAGGAATCCAAGGTGCCTCTGGTGCTTTCCAGTTCAGCGGTAATCAGCATCGCTACAGGTTAATTGCAACTTTTTTACCCCTGGATAAAGAATTTTCAACAAGAGCATCCCATAGCAGAAAATAGGTGCATCTGGAAATGAAGAGCTAGAATCTATCTTTCCCACAGAATGATGTTTAGATGCCATCCTAACCCTTCTGAAAGTTAGTAAAAAAATTTTCCATTTGTCTGTGAATATCTACCAACCCTGAGGACACCTCCAGTCCATTAATAAAGCCAGATTTCAGGGGGTGGGAGGGATGTTCAAGAGGGAGGGGATATATATATACACATATATTATATACGGCTGATTCATGTAGTTGTGCAGCAGAAAACCAATATAATATTATAAAGCAATTATCCTCCAATTAAAAATAAATTAAAAAGGAACTTCTAAGGTACTATGACTACTATACTTCAGCAGATGAGACATTAAATTACAGAGAATTTGAATCACTTATAAATGCAATGTTTTCCCTATAAATCGCTTATAAATGCAAATTATTTTGGTGTGCTAATTTTAAATTGTGTTGCAAGCAGGAACCAAAGAAGGAATGTTTAACATATTACAAGTGAAAATATGTGTAATATAGTAACTGTTACTACTAGCAACTGGTGGCCATGTCTGTTTATAATTGCATTTCTCTGGCTGGGTCTACAGGCTTATCTCAAATTTAACATAAACTAAAGTTTTAGTAATTTGATTTGTTACAGCTAAATAAAATACAATGGTAAAAAAAAAAAAAGGTCCCCTTCAATTAGAAGAGTGTTGTACTCCGGGAGACTCTTTATCCATCGGGGGCAGTTGCTTTTCTTCTGGCACTGATGGTAGATCAGGTGCTTTCTGCCCGCATCTTGAAACAGTGAATCGAGTCATGCGAAGTGCTTCCTCATACCCTGGGAGGGTGTCCAGAGAGGAGGGCAGCTGGCCCAGGGAGCTGGGGGAGTGGGCCACAGCCAGGATCCTTCGAGCCGCAGGGCCGAACACTGATTGCAGGGCTGGGCAGGAAAGAAGGACCAGAGTTCAAGTACATGTGGCATCTTCAGAAACCAGAGACTTACAGCACATGCAGTTCCCCTTTATTTATATTATTTTATTTAAAGGGTGTCTAGCTTCTGTCCCTCTTATTTATTTACTCATTGGCTGCCCTGGATCTTCGTTGTTGCTCACAGGTTTTCTCCAGTTGTGGTGAAGAGGGGCTACTCTCTAGTTGGACGTGGGTTTCTCATCGCGGTGGATTCTCTTATTTCAGAACACAGGCTCAGTAGTTGAGGAGGACAGGATTAGTTGTCCCACAACCTGTAGGATCCTCCTGGACCAGGAACTGAACCGTGCCTCCTGCATTGGCAGTCAGATTCTTTACCACTGAGTCCCCAGGGAAGCCCGATCACCCTTCATTTTAGACAAGTGTCAAAACTCATTGTCACTCTTGGCAACAGATGTTATAAAAGTCATGTGAAGCTTGCGTAGAAACCAACTTCCCTCTTTGCTTTCTCAAATAATCTAAAATGTGTCCCCACATCTCATAACCCCTTTCTTTCCCCTTTACCAATTTAGAACCCTTTATGCCAACCCACTGAAGTTGCAGATCCCTTCAAAGTAATTGTTTCTGCCTATTTATCTTTCCCTGTGGACTGACAGTAAGAAAAGAAACAGGAAAAGGTGAACAATATGCTATAGCGCTCTCTCTTTTCAAAATAAATATCACAGGATATTGCCACCTGCTGTTCTGCCCAATAGGTCACTCTCCAATTTGAGGGAAAGAATATAATCCAAAGAAGAGAACAGAGGGAAATAAAGGAAAGTGTCTTATAACTATTGAGTGTTGGGCCTAATATTTAACAGAGTAAGACCTGGTGAATAAAGAACTGAAAGTATGCCATGACTAATTTTTCTAAAGATAAAAAATATAGTATAGTTAAGAGAAAATATAAGTTTGGTTTTCACAAAATCTAAGATGTTTTCAAAAAAGGGATATGTGCAGTGCTTAACATAGTTTTATCAAAGTAATTGTTTATAAACTTGGAAATGTTTCCTATAAGACATTTCCAATATCATCTCTGACATTTCACTTCTTCCTTCATTCCATCATCAGACCAAAGGTACAGCATCCGTGAGAGACAAGGTCACCACACCATCAGGTGTCTGGAAATTAAAGCTGCCCCAAGATTTAGAATCTTTAATACTCTTCCCTCTTGGTACAGCGGGCTTTCCTGGTGGCTCAGCTGGTAAAGAATCCACGTGCAATGCGGGAGACCTGGGTTTGATCCCTGGGTTGGGAAGATCTTCCCTGGAGAAGGGACAGGCTACCCACTCCAGTATTCTTGCCTGGAGGATTCCACGGACATGGAATCACAAAGAGTCAGATACAACCGAGTGACTTTTTCTTTTTCTTTTTTGGTACAGTGGATAAGAAAATCGACCGGACAACGCAGGGGACAAGGGTTCCATTCCCGGTCCCCAAAGATTTCACATGTCACGGACCAACTCAACCCCTGTATCTGCTGAACTCTGCTTGCTCTACAGCCCGTGCCCCCCAACCAGAGGAGCCCTCGCAATGCGAAGCCCTCCCACCGAAGCCGGAGAGTAACCCCTGCCCGGGGCAACTAGAGATAGCTCAGATGCAGCAACGAAGACCCAGTGCAAGCTAAAATAATACGTGAATAAATAAATAAGTCTAATACTGTTCGATCAATGTTTTTACACCTTCGCACTAGATGTTCTTTTAAACCTGGCTTCACTTCCCGTGGTACGCGTCCGGGTACTCACAAGTGACGGTGCTCTGGAGAGTGCTGTCATGGTCAAAAGCGATGACCGTCACTTCATAGGGTGCCCGGCCCTCCTCTTCCCCATTTTGCTGGCGACCCAGACAGCAGCGGAAGCACACAGAAATCAGACCACACAGGAGAAGCAGTGCCCCGATGACCACCAGCAACCTGCAAGGACCCCGCGGAGTAGTGAGGGCTCTGTGCTCCTCGTTTTGCTTTGTTTTTTAAACCAATTTGCATAATCAGTCTTCAATGTCTACATTTTAATTCTTGCTTGAATATTGTTTAGAATGCTTTAAGATTTCAGCTCCCAGGCTTTCCTGTCATATATATGTGTGTGTGTGTGTGTGTATATATATACACTTCCTTATTTTGTCAGCAAAACTAAGTCAGTTCACTTGAACAATTCATGAGAGATTTAAATGCGATTTGGAAGGGCAGATTTTTACTGAAGTAATCTCCTCTCTGTGGCTATTTCTAGAGTTGACCCTGCGAAAGTACACAACAATCTGTTGATGTTGGCCCAGGAGATGGTATTGAAATAGGAAATCCTGCCATATTGTCACATAGGTTAGTGATGAGGAAAAGAGGTTTTACTCTGTGAGATGTTAGGTAAGTAGGCTCAATATCTCAGATTTTTCCCCCTGTTGTCAATATATTTAAAAATGAAAAAAAAAAAAAACAAAAAAAAAAACTTAAAAAATAAAACCCCTGAGAAAAGCTTCCTTTTAAATGTCTTTTTGGATAGCATAGCTGAAACTTACCATATATACCAGAGATGTACCCAATCTGTGGTCAGGCAGCTATGGAGAAAGAATAAAGATTTTATTTTGCAATAAAAATATAATCAATGCCGGTTATACTTTCAGAATCAGAACTATGAGTTACAAAATGGTATAACTTTATAATAAAAGGATTACAGATTATGTTAACTTCAGTGTAACCAGCTAAATCTATCATGAAGTGGGATGCCTTTAGTAGTGGTTTATGCATTCGTGCATGCTGTTGCTTCAGTTGTATCTGACTTTTTTGCAACCCTATGAACTGTAGCCTGCCAGGCTCCGCTGTCCATGGGATTCTCCAGGCAAGAACACTGAAGTGGGTTGCCATGCCCTCCTCCAGGGGATCTTCCCGACCCAAGGATCGAACCTGAGTCTCTTACCTTTCTTGCATTGGCAGGCAGGTTCTTTACCACTAGTGCCACCTGGGAAGCCCAGAAGTGGTTTATACCATCATGTAAATCACTATAAGACAGACTAAACTAGTTCTCATGAAAGTAATGTTAATACAACATGTAACCACAATCTTTGTAAACAGTTTTGATGACGATTATCAAGAAAAAACTTGCAGAGTAAGCTTACGAAGAGCGAAAATGAATGTGACAGTTAAGGTTTGTATATATTTGAAGTCAATAGTTTAAACATAAAGAATATTTCAATTATAAGCATGAACATTTATAATTTGTTTTACAAGCTGTTGCAAAAAGGGCGAACATATAAACAACAGAGTCCTACTACATAGCACAGGGAACTATATCAATGACCTGTAATAATTTATAATGGAAAAGAATATGAAAAATATATATATATATAACTTAATCTTTTTGTTGTACCCTAGAAACTAACACAATATTATAAATCAGCTATATTTTGATAAAAAATAAAAAGCAGAAACAAAGGGGGGAAAAAGAAAAAGAAGGGGGTCACAATAAAACCATAAAAACTCCCACTATAAAAAGGGCTTTAAATTTTCACATCCAGGATCAAAACTGGTAAGCATATCCACTGAGGCCAAACAAGAAGGGGTGGGAGGGGAATGTAAAAACCAACTCCATCATGATGAAAGTTAATTAAGTACTCTGAATGAACTAGGGCAATTATCAATTTTCTCTACAGGATGAAGAAAATATGGATTACATAGGACAAGAAGTGGGATAAGTTTACAAGTGGGAAGAGGAGGGGAAGGAAAACATTTGTTTGTTACTAAAGATAATTGTTAATGTATTTAATAATCCTTTCTGATATAGTGATCTGTTGAAATCTATTGAAATCTACTTCTCTATCCTCTCTGCACAGTTGTAGACCATACAGTTTGTTTCATCAATGAACAGTGTCTCTAAGTGTCCTCACATTTCTCATTCATTCAAAGCCCCTTACAGTTCGACAGTGTTATGATTCTGATTCTGTTAAAAGTAACCCTTTTATGTGGTAGGTGTGTGAAACCTCAAAGAGCATGAGACAAGTAATGAAGGCCATTTCCATTCCCCCTGGGTTTAACAGACTTGGCTGTTGGGAAACTCTTTCCGTGGCTAAATATGTATTTTTCTTCAGCCTAAGCAAGTCTTTTATTCAAACTGCGCCTGCTTCCTTTAAACCATTTACTCCAAGAGGAATGAATCTCTTCCCTTTTTTATCTTGGTGTCCTGTGTCCACAAGAGTCCTAACTGTGACAGATTTAGATGGAAGGATAATCACCTCAAGTGAGAGCTAAATGACACCTGCAATAAATATTGTAGTTACTGTGGTTATTGTTTAGTCTCTAAGCTTTGTCTGACTCTGTTGACACCTCATGGACTGTAGCCCACCAGGCTCCTCTGTCCATGGGATTTCCCAGGCAAGACTACTGAAGTGGTTGCCATTTCTTTCTCCAGGGGATTTTCCTGGCTCAGGGATCGAACTTGCATGTCTCTTGCATCTTCTGTGTTGGCAGGCGGATTCTTTACCACTGAGCCACCAGGAAAGCCAGATAAATATTAACATGCCCTAAAAAATAGGCAATGCTCTGTAGATCTGAAATGGTGGTTCTAACTCTGGCAATTACCCAAGTTTATCTGTCTGAGTCTAGTGAATTCTGTCTGTCCCAGTGAGTCACTGAGAAGCATGGGAAAGAAAATCTTTCGCAAATCTCCATGACTGTATAAACTGAGATTACGTGTGCAGTTTTGATAGGAAGATTGGCTTTGGAAAAAAAATGCTGTCAGCAGTATTACTTTGAGTGTTTAGGATGACAGGAATGCTTGTTTGTTTTTGGAGAACCGCGTCTGTGAGATTAGTGGGTGGAGGCCCATTTAAGTGGAAATAGGGAAATCACAGCTATCTAATGACATTTTGACCCTGTTTGGGGTGTTGATGTTTCTGTCTGTCTAGCCTTCCTTCCGCTGAGCACTCTCAGATACTTACTGTTGAGGACTGACACAGTTCTCCTCACATCTTGCCCGAGGAAGCTGTAGGAAGGGAAATAATCTCAGACAGGGAAATGGTCTCATTTGCTCTGCTCAGCAGCCTATGTGGCACCCTCATGACTGAGGTTAGCCGGTGAGGGTGAAGCAAATACAAGGATGAGGTCATAGGGTCAATCATGGTTAGGACTGTTTTCATCTCTCCTATGCCTGATCTTTATTAAATTCAAAGTGGGAAAACCTATAACAGCAAATGTCTACTCTGATTTGGTTCTCTTTTTTTTGGTGGTGGAGAGGGAGCATCCCTGACTTTGTGAATGAGATGAAGTATTTATACCAATTTGTTCGTCTTAGAAACTTTCTCATCTGTCCCCCAGATAGATCCTTCAAATTCTCTCTCAGTTACAAGCTGAATTCAACCCCAGTGCTCTTTTTTATTTCCTCTGTACATCAATAACTCACTGGCAATACTTCAATCTAAAATTAAAAGTTAAAAAAAAAGCAGCTCAGTGCCTTCGTGGTGGTGATTCTGTATTTAATTCTGTGTAGTACTATTTACAATCCACGTAAAACATTTTGAAAATATGACTTAAGATTAAGCTGGATGTGTCATTCAGCTTGTTCAGAGGGCAAATATTAAAACAAAAACAAAAACTCACTATATAGGAGAAGAAGGGGAGAAGGGAGTGAAAGAACTATTTATTGAATAGCTACTCTCTGCCAGCCAGATTGCTAAGAATTTTTAAGATTTCATAACATTTTGGCACAATAACCATGCCAGTAAGTACTTTACTTTGAAATGTTAAGGGTCTAAGGCATAGAAATTTAAGTAACATGACTAACTGCACATACCTATAGATTTGGCCAGAATTCCAAACCAAATTCTATCATATGTTCATGTTGAATGAACTACTAGAACCAGAGACAAATCTGCTCTAACTCCTTGACATTGCTGTCAGGTCCCTCTACTCCAAGGAAAGAAATCTTCCACCCCCTCTTCTAGGTATTTTTCAGTTGACTTTCTCCTTTCAAGCCTCTCTAGGTAAATTTTTGTTCTAAAAACTGTTTCACTCTTCCAGTAACTTGGATGATTTGATCTTACAGGAAATCAACAGTAAATGCCACAAAATTTCTCTAAAAAGAGATGGAAATTTGTATTTCTTGAGAATTGGGAGCAGGGGACATGCAGACTCATGACATCGGGTGAAAAGGACTTGTAAAAGGACTAACAGCTGACTTCTGCAAAAAACACTTGAGAAACTCCTGGTTTCACTAAGGGACAAAGTATGGGTTTCCTCCACCCATCCACGGGACCTCGTTTTGCTTTCTTTACTAAAGGAAAATAAAAATAAAAAAGCCTAAAGTGGTTAGTAGATAAAACATCCCTTTTCAAGCCTGTTGCAAAAAGAGAAGAAATGAGAAAAGAAATTTGGAAGGGAAGGATAGGAAGAGAAGAGGAAGCAAAAAGAAAATACAAGAAAAAGATATGGTTTCAGGCACTCAATTAACTGGTATATAGGAAGCAAATAGACAGCACCCTTCCTGTTAGGAGCTGTACAGAAATTGGAAACCAACCCATTTCATCATTTGCTTTTCTTCTTAGTAGATTTCATAACTGAATAAACTTCTCTCTGACAATGGTCTGGAATCCCTCAGTCCAATGACCCTTTCTCAATTGAGTTACTTAGAATCTTCTGTTTCTCAATGGAGAGAAATAAAAGGTCCAAATTACTTTTAAAGAGTTTTCTCTCTCTTATCTCTGACCAGGAGGCACCTAAACTGCTAGAGTGGTATTAAGGCTGATGTGGGACATACCATTTAGGAGAATTATGTCCTTAGTTTTAATAATTTACTTGAGAACCTTTTTTCTTTTTTTTGGCCACATGAGTGGCTTACTTGTTGGACCTTAATTCCCCCACCAGGGATTGAACCTGTGCCCCCTGCAGTGGAAGCATGGTGTCCTAACCACTGGGCCATCAGGGAAATCTCAATAATTTACTTGAGATTTTGAGGGCTAGGTGATAAGATGCTAAAAGAGAGAAATATACATAACAGACACTTCTAAATTGCCTTCGTTATCCTACTTGTATATATGTCCTTCTTTTCATTGATGTCATTAGTCACAGGTCACTATGTAACCCTATAATACTAAGGGAACATTCTAGTTAATTCTTTTTCCCTACAACCCCTTTGGTTCAAAAGTATATGTCTTTCCCCCTCATTCATTTTTCCACCAGGTTCTGAAAGTTATCTGAGAAACAAACAAAAGTCTCATTCCTGCCTTTTTATGACTCACCTGGATGAAATACACCAGGGCAGAGGCCATCAGGGCTGGTGACTGCAGTCCCATCTGGCTGGACTCTTACTTCTCCAGATCAAGCACTGGGCATCCGTTGTCTCCTTTCTGTGGTCCAGGCCATGTCTGATTTCTTGACCTAGAGGACTTAAGGAGAGAAACTTCTCTCAGCAATAAGTTGGTTTTTCCTCCTCTGTCTCTTTCTCTCCTCTCACTCTCTGTAGTTGTTATTTCCTGTAATTTTTCTCTCCCCTTTCATCCTAGCTTCTTTCTCTACTTCTGCCCCTGGGTTTAAGGTCTCTACATTTGCTTCCCTGCCCCTCCTTTTCTTCCATTCTACTTTTAGTCCTTTCTAGATGCCTTGAACTTTTTCCACACTGCCTCCAAAAGGATGCCTCGCAGGAAGGACATGTAAGTCCTGTGAATTAGGTATTTTTCTAGGCAGTGGTGAGAAACTGGACTTGAAGAAGGATCAAAGGGAGACCAAATAAAGTCTCTTTTCCATCAGAAAAGGAGTAATATTCTTGGCCCTTCACCCAAGCACTCCAGGATGACTGTTGCTGGTTGAAAGTCACCCTGCCAACCTCCATTCACACCGGCTCTCCATGTGATTAGCCCTCCTCTCTTGCTCTTGGAAACCACCCCCCTTCACTATGCTGATAATCAACTCTTCTGGTTCTGGGTCATTTATTCCTAGACACTGAAGTGGGGCTGAGAGGTTGCCAAATGAACTGGAAAGCTATAGCATCTTTGGAAAAGCAAGTTTGGAAATTAGAATTTCTGGATGCTGTCCTTGAAGTTGCCCTCCACACTGACCTCAATTCTCATTGAAATAGTGAAAAATCAAACAGACATTTCTAAAACAAGACTCAAGATCTATATGTCTCTCTCTCTCTCTCTCTCTCTCTCTCTCTCTCTCATATAACCTAAAGTCAGAGCCAAAATAAGTACCCATGGAAAGGACATAGAATATTTATAGAGATTCACCTCTCTAGGGACAAATGAATGTTTTATAAATGATGTGTGCTTAAACCAGTAATATTTTAATACAAAATATTAAGAATGTTTTTTAAAAATAAATTAGTTCATAGGAAAATTGTACATTTGTTTACAGGGATCTATCTCATAAAAATTGTGGGGAAAAAAAAGCAACTTTCATATCCTTTCTAACTCTGAAAATCTGATTTTACTGAGTTATTGAGAGAAGACCACTGGGGGCAGTTGGTTCTAAAAGCCCTCACGCAGCATAACTGTGTGATATGAGAATGGAGAATATAAACTCAATTTTTTTTCTTAGCCAAGGAATTCAAATAGTGAGAGAAAAAGTTGGTACAATACTGATGATCCAAAATCATTCATTTTCAGAAATAAATGAACACTATGTCATTTTTAAAAAACATAACAGTATGTTCCAAATTTCAGCAGAAGAGGGGCCAGGTAGGAGGCGTTTTACAAGATAAAGGTGGCAGAATCTCGGCCCTTCACTAAATTATCATATAGTTTCTCAGTCCTCAATTTTCCGATTCATAAACTAGGAATGGAATGCCCATGAGTCCTGCCCTAGATGTTGTTTCATAGAGAAAATACAATCAGAGACATGAAGGCATTTTGATTAGAGTATTTCTATTCAGAGTGTGATGTAGCATCATTTAGCTTGCTCTTCTCTTTCTCTTGTCAAAGAGACAGTGGGGCATCATGGCTAAGACTCCAGCTACATTGTCTGTGGGGTGAAATACTTACTTGGTCAGTTATTAGCTGTGGGATCTTGAGCAAGATATTACATCTCTCTGTTGGCTCAGTTGCATCCTATATAAAATGGATAATACTAATAATAATAATAATTGTTGTTGTTGTTGTTGTTCATTGTTCAGTCACTAAGTCATGTCTAACTCTTTGTGACCCCATGAACTGCAGCACACTTGGCTTCCCTACCCTTCACTGTCTCTTGGAGTTTGCTCAAACTCATGTCCATTGAGTTGGTGATGCCATCCAACCATCTCATCCTCTGCCTCTGCTGCCCTCTTCTCCTCCTGCCCTCAGTTTTTCCCAGCATCAGGATCTTTGCCAATGAGTCAGCTCTTTGCATCAGGTGGCCAAAGTATTGGAACTTCAGCTCCAGCATCAGTCCTTCTAGTGAATATGCAGGGTTGATTTCCTTTTGTATTGACTGGTTTGATCTCCTTGAAGTCCAAGGGACTCTCAAGATTCTTTTCCAGGACCAAAATTCGAAAGCATCAGTTTACTTGAGGCACTTACGGTGGCTCAGATGGTAAAGAATCTGCCTGCAATGCAGGAGACATGGAATCAATCTCTGGATTGGGAAGATCTCCTGGAGAAGGGAATGGCTACCCACTCTAGTATTCTTGCATGAGGAATCCCATGGACAGAGGAGCCTGGTGGGCTACAGTCCATGGGTTTGCAAAGAGTTGGACATGACTGAGCGACTAACACTAACTTTTATACACTTAGAGAGATTAAATATGTTAATGTGTATGAAATGCATATACCATGAATGTAGTGAAAATCGCTCAGTCATGTCTGACTCTTTGCGACCCCATGGACCCTATCCGCCAGGCTACATATACTAACCCCGATATGAAAAAAATATTTTGTGAGTGTTAACCAAGATTATTTTGATTTTCACTCAGTTTTAACAGTGACTTTTACCCTCAATAGACTGGATAACATGTCCTCCTGCTTCATGTATTGTCACCATGACCTTGTTTTAGCTTTCCTAGGATTCCTGTTCTTGAATATTTCCCCTTGCTACCCTGGCCCTCTTCTCTCCCAATCATGCCAGCCGTCACCTGCGTGAACAGGTTTTCCTATTAACATGACATTTTTCACCCCCATTGCACTTTCCTGCCTTGTGATTGCCATCATCTCTTTGCCCTCCAGCTTCCTAACAAGTTAGAACAAATGGAATTCTGTTAATGACCTTCTAGTTATTTTTCTTAGAATTACTGCTGCCACTTCCCCTCCCCCACCCCTCCCACCACTGGGTTAGAACTCCTTGTTTATTCAAATGGAAGTGATTATGCCTTGTGGCAGTTTTAACTCTGAGTTCAGTCTCTATCAAAGCATCCATGTAGGGACTGATGAGAGAGGAGAGAGAATGCAAGTGAGAAGATTGAAGACAGCCTGCATTGGAAGGGCAGGTGGCTGAGCCAGAAGGGAATGATCTCATTACAACCCTACACAATTCTGAGGTTCCATTATGCTCGTGAATCATTAGCTTGTACCCAGGTTGTTAAGGACGTGATGTGGAACCAATGGAGGGGACTGTGCACAGGTCTTTTCACCTAGGCTTCAGGGAATTGTTATACAATACCTGTAATAAGTGGGGCTAAGGAATTTCTTATGTCTGCTTCCTTGATTATTCTCCTTTGGAGCTTGCCTAGGTCAGGTCAGTGTTGTTGCTGTTGTCTAGTCACTAAGTTGCAAACCCATGGACTGCATGTAGCCCGCCAGGTTCTTCTGTCCATGTGATTTCCCAGGCAAGAATACTTGATCGGGTTGCCATTTCCTCCTGCAGGGGATCTTTCCCACACAGCGACTGAACCCTCATCTCCTGCATTGGCAGGCGGATTCTTTACTGCTGAGCATTCAGCGAAACAGAGGCTAGGACTTTTACTGCTCTGAGGCATCTAGGGTGACCTATAAAGAGTTAAACAGTGGATCTTCAAAAATAGATACTATAACAGGAGAAACCAGTTCTATCTTACAACTACTGGAAGCTCCACCAGGAAGACAAAATATAGCGTGTCTATTTTACAAACCAATATTGCAGTTTAAGTATTGAGTGGCAACTTTAGAGGCACTGAAAGTCAGTGATAGGACTAGACTCAAAGAAGTTTAACAAAATAGGAGGATTAAGATTATCATAGAATTACTGGTTTTATATGCCATGTAACACATTACTACAAATTATGTAAGCAGCAATGTAAAATGATATACATTTATTATCTCACAAGATCTGTGGCTCAGAAATATGGGCACAGTTTAGTTAGAACCTCTCCTTAGGGTCTCATGAGGCTGTGCTCAAGGTGCTGGGCTGGCGTGCATTCTCACTGAAAGGCTTAACCGGGAAAGGATTCATTTCTAAGCTCCCCTAGGCAGAATTCATGCACATTTGTTTCTTGAGATAGGCATAGTACCTTATGTAACTGCATATACATGATCACATACATTACATCACTTTTACTTCATCCCAAACCATAAATTCCACCCACATTTAAGAGGAAGAGATTGCACAGGAATAGTGAGAACCACTTACAGTCTATCAAGTCTGTCCAGCTATCTGCCACATAAAGATTGTAGAAATTATCCCCAAGGATCTTTCCAAAACAGAAAAAGACAAAAACTCCTCAGTGAGTCAATGGATAAACAGATGTGACATACTTATGCAGTGGAATATTATTCAGCCTTAAAAAGGAAGGAAATTCTGACAGTTGCTACAATGTTACTGGTGCTGTGTCCATGCTCTAGTCATGTCTGACTCTAACTGCATGGACTGTAACTTGCCAGGTTCCTCTGACCATGGGATCCTCCAGGCAAGAATATTGGAGTGGGTTGCCATTTCCTTCTCCAGGAGATCTTCCTGACTCAGGGATTGAACCCACATCTTTTGCATCTTCTGCACTGCAGGCGAGTTCTTTACCACTAAGTCACTTGAAAAGCCCATATACTAAAACATTGGATGGATCTTAAAGACATTATGCTAAGTGAAATAAGACAGATATAAAAGGACAAATATAAACTTCTACTTGTATGAGGTTCCTAGAGTAGTCAGATTCATAAAGGCAAAAAATAGGATGGTGGTTTCAGGAACTGGGAGGAAGAAGAAATGGGGTGTTGTATGAGTCAGAGTTCCCCAGGGAAATGAAACCAATAGAATTCCTATATATACCTAAAGAGATTTATTATAAGAAATTGACTCATTCAATTATAGAGGCTGACAAGTCTATATCTGTAGTGTGAGCTGACAGGGTCCAGACCTAGGATAGTCAGTGATGCAGTTCCTGTCCAAGTCCAAAGAATATCTCTTGGAGAATTTTTTTTTTTTCCTTTTTTGGAGAAAGGCTAGTCCTTTGTTCTATTAAAGCTTTCAACTGATTGGATGAAACCCACTCACATGGAGAGAAATCTGCTTTACTCTACTGACTGAAATGGTAAGTAGTAAGTGTTAGCTGCTTAGTCGTGTCTGACTTGTTGCTACCCCACCAGACTTCTCTGTCCATGGGATTTTCCAGGCAAGAATATTGGTGTGGGTTGCGCGCCCTTCTCCAGGAGATCTTCCCAACCCAGGGATCAAACCAGGGTTTCCTGCATGGCAGGCAGATTTTTTAACATCTGAGCCACCAGGGAAGCCCATATTGAAATGGTAATTGAAATGGTTCAGTTCAGTTCAGTTCAGTGGCTCAGTCGTGTCTGACTCTGCGACCCCATGAATCGCAGCACTCCAGGCCTCCCTGTCTATCACAAACTCCCGTAGTTTACTCAAACTCATGCCCATCGAGTCGGTGATGCCATCCACTGTGACCCACTCATGTTCACGCATAAAACCAACCATCACAGGAGTTATTGTTTAAAGGATACAGTTTTAGTTAGAGAAGATGAGAATGTTCTAGAGATGGATAGTGTGGAAGGTTAAGCAGCAATGTGAATGTGTTTAATGCCATGAAACTGTACACCTAAAAATGGTTAAAATGGTAAAAATGTTATATTACATAACATTTATCACAATAAAGAAAAAAAGAAGAACCCACTTATTTCTAATGGGCTTGAATAGGAGAAGGCAAAACACGGCCCTCAACATGGCCATGCTGAGGAACTAGATCACGCGGAAGACGGTGACTGATCTAGTTTCTCACACTGTCCACATGATGGCATCTCCATGTGAGCTCTGTGTCCTTTCTTCAACAGACATCAAGAAAAACTTTGAAGGACTTCTTTGGCAGTCCTGTGGTTAAGACTCTAGGCACCTGTTTGGGGACACTGAGATCCTGCAAGGGGTAGAATGTGACCAAAAATAAAAGCAAATGAAAAGAAAAGGTTTGAGAGTGAATGCAGGTATCCTCTACCACACAACATGTTTAAAGTCTTCTGTGAAAT